>NW_027142803.1:0-152367 GCF_026170545.1 Melanerpes formicivorus
TCTGTTATCTCAGCACAGGAATAAGGTAGGGAAGAATTCTAAGGATCATTTTGACTGCCTCCAGAAGTTAGATCAGATGGCAAATTGGATTTGGTGCTAGGTCTTTCCCTTTAGGTTTTACCCCAACAATGTTTTCATTAGTTTTGCTCACTCTCGAAATCAAGCATTTTACAGCAGGTTGGAGCAGCCTGTATCTCAGCACAGGAATAAGGTAGGGAAGAATTCTAAGGATCATTTTGACTGCCTCCAGAAGTTAGATCAGATGGCAAATTGGATTTGGTGCTAGGTCTTTCCCTTTAGGTTTTACCCCAACAATGTTTTCATTAGTTTTGCTCACTCTCGAAATCAAGCATTTTACAGCAGGTTGGAGCAGCCTGTATCTCAGCACAGGAATAAGGTAGGGAAGAATTCTAAGGATCATTTTGACTGCCTCCAGAAGTTAGATCAGATGGCAAATTGGATTTGGTGCTAGGTCTTTCCCTTTAGGTTTTACCCCAACAATGTTTTCATTAGTTTCGCTCACTCTCGAAATCAAGCATTTTACAGCAGGTTGGAGCAGCCTGTATCTCAGCACAGGAATAAGGTAGGGAAGAATTCTAAGGATCATTTTGACTGCCTCCAGAAGTTAGATCAGATGGCAAATTGGATTTGGTGCTAGGTCTTTCCCTTTAGGTTTTACCCCAACAATGTTTTCATTAGTTTCGCTCACTCTCGAAATCAAGCATTTTACAGCAGGGTTGGAGCAGCCTGTATCTCAGCACAGGAATAAGGTAGGGGAAGAATTCTAAGGATCATTTTGACTGCCTCCAGAAGTTAGATCAGATGGCAAATTGTATTTGGGTGCTAGGTCTTTCCCTTTAGGTTTTACCCCAACAATGTTTTCATTAGTTTCGCTCACTCTCGAAATCAAGCATTTTACAGCAGGTTGGAGCAGCCTGTATCTCAGCACAGGAATAAGGTAGGGAAGAATTCTAAGGATCATTTTGACTGCCCTCCAGAAGTTAGATCAGATGGCAAATTGGATTTGGTGCTAGGTCTTTCCCTTTAGGTTTTACCCCAACAATGTTTTCATTAGTTTCGCTCACTCTCGAAATCAAGCATTTTACAGCAGGTTGGAGCAGCCTGTATCTCAGCACAGGAATAAGGTAGGGGAGAATTCTAAAGATCATTTTGACTGCCTCCAGAAGTTAGATCAGATGGCAAATTGGATTTGGTGCTAGGTCTTTCCCTTTAGGTTTTACCCCAACAATGTTTTCATTAGTTTCGCTCACTCTCGAAATCAAGCATTTTACAGCAGGTTGGAGCAGCCTGTATCTCAGCACAGGAATAAGGTAGGGAAGAATTCAAATACTCATTTTGACTGCCTCCAGAAGTTAAGATCAGATGGCAAATTGGATTTGGTGCTAGGTCTTTCCCTTTAGGTTTTACCCCAACAATGTTTTCATTAGTTTCGCTCACTCTCGAAATCAAGCATTTTACAGCAGGTTGGAGCAGCCTGTATCTCAGCACAGGAATAAGGTAGGGAAGAATTCAAATACTCATTTTGACTGCCTCCAGAAGTTAGATCAGATGGCAAATTGGATTTGGTGCTAGGTCTTTCCCTTTAGGTTTTACCCCAACAATGTTTTCATTAGTTTCGCTCACTCTCGAAATCAAGCATTTTACAGCAGGTTGGAGCAGCCTGTATCTCAGCACAGGAATAAGGTAGGGAAGAATTCTAAGGATCATTTTGACTGCCTCCAGAAGTTAGATCAGATGGCAAATTGGATTTGGTGCTAGGTCTTTCCCTTTAGGTTTTACCCCAACAATGTTTTCATTAGTTTCGCTCACTCTCGAAATCAAGCATTTTTACAGCAGGTTGGAGCAGCCTGTATCTCAGCACAGGAATAAGGTAGGGAAGAATTCTAAGGATCATTTTGACTGCCTCCAGAAGTTAGATCAGATGGCAAATTGGATTTGGTGCTAGGTCTTTCCCCTTTAGGTTTTACCCCAACAATGTTTTCATTAGTTTCGCTCACTCTCGAAATCAAGCATTTTACAGCAGGTTGGAGCAGCCTGTATCTCAGCACAGGAATAAGGTAGGGAAGAATTCAAATACTCATTTAGACTGCCTCCAGAAGTTAGATCAGATGGCAAATTGGATTTGGTGCTAGGTTTTTCCCTTTAGGTTTTTACCCCAACAATGTTTTCATTAGTTTCGCTCACTCTCGAAATCAAGCATTTTACAGCAGGTTGGAGCAGCCTGTATCTCAGCACAGGAATAAGGTAGGGAAGAATTCTAAGGATCATTTTGACTGCCTCCAGAAGTTAGATCAGATGGCAAATTGGATTTGGTGCTAGGTTTTTCCCTTTAGGTTTTACCCCAACAATGTTTTCATTAGTTTCGCTCACTCTCGAAATCAAGCATTTTACAGCAGGTTGGAGCAGCCTGTATCTCAGCACAGGAATAAGGTAGGGAAGAATTCTAAGGATCATTTTGACTGCCTCCAGAAGTTAGATCAGATGGCAAATTGGATTTGGTGCTAGGTCCTTTCCCTTTAGGTTTTACCCCAACAATGTTTTCATTAGTTTCGCTCACTCTCGAAATCAAGCATTTTACAGCAGGTTGGAGCAGCCTGTATCTCAGCACAGGAATAAGGTAGGGAAGAATTCTAAGGATCATTTTGACTGCCTCCAGAAGTTAGATCAGATGGCAAATTGGATTTGGTGCTAGGTCTTTCCCTTTAGGTTTTACCCCAACAATGTTTTCATTAGTTTCGCTCACTCTCGAAATCAAGCATTTTACAGCAGGTTGGAGCAGCCCTGTATCTCAGCACAGGAATAAGGTAGGGAAGAATTCAAATACTCATTTTGACTGCCTCCAGAAGTTTAGATCAGATGGCAAATTGGATTTGGTGCTAGGTCTTTCCCTTTAGGTTTTACCCCAACAATGTTTTCATTAGTTTCGCTCACTCTCGAAATCAAGCATTTTACAGCAGGTTGGAGCAGCCTGTATCTCAGCACAGGAATAAGGTAGGGAAGAATTCTAAGGATCATTTTGACTGCCTCCAGAAGTTAGATCCGATGGCAAATTGGATTTGGGTGCTAGGTCTTTCCCTTTAGGTTTTACCCCAACAATGTTTTCATTAAGTTTCGCTCACTCTCGAAATCAAGCATTTTACAGCAGGTTGGAGCAGCCTGTATCTCAGCACAGGAATAAGGTAGGGAAGAATTCTAAGGATCATTTTGACTGCCTCCAGAAGTTAGATCAGATGGCAAATTGGATTTGGTGCTAGGTCTTTCCCTTTAGGTTTTACCCCAACAATGTTTTCATTAGTTTCGCTCACTCTCGAAATCAAGCATTTTACAGCAGGTTGGAGCAGCCTGTATCTCAGCACAGGAATAAGGTAGGGAAGAATTCTAAGGATCATTTTGACTGCCTCCAGAAGTTAGATCAGATGGCAAATTGGATTTGGTGCTAGGTCTTTCCCTTTAGGTTTTACCCCAACAATGTTTTCATTAGTTTCGCTCACTCTCGAAATCAAGCATTTTACCAGCAGGTTGGAGCAGCCTGTATCTCAGCACAGGAATAAGGTAGGGAAGAATTCAAATACTCATTTAGACTGCCTCCAGAAGTTAGATCAGATGGCAAATTGGATTTGGTGCTAGGTTTTTCCCTTTAGGTTTTACCCCAACAATGTTTTCATTAGTTTCGCTCACTCTCGAAATCAAGCATTTTACAGCAGGTTGGAGCAGCCTGTATCTCAGCACAGGAATAAGGTAGGGAAGAATTCTAAGGATCATTTTGACTGCCTCCAGAAGTTAGATCAGATGGCAAATTGGATTTGGTGCTAGGTCTTTCCCTTTAGGTTTTACCCCAACAATGTTTTCATTAGTTTCGCTCACTCTCGAAATCAAGCATTTTACAGCAGGTTGGAGCAGCCTGTATCTCAGCACAGGAATAAGGTAGGGAAGAATTCTAAGGATCATTTTGACTGCCTCCAGAAGTTAGATCAGATGGCAAAATTGGATTTGGTGCTAGGTCTTTCCCTTTAGGTTTTACCCCAACAATGTTTTCATTAGTTTCGCTCACTCTCGAAATCAAGCATTTTACAGCAGGTTGGAGCAGCCTGTATCTCAGCACAGGAATAAGGTAGGGAAGAATTCTAAGGATCATTTTGACTGCCTCCAGAAGTTAGATCAGATGGCAAATTGGATTTGGGTGCTAGGTCTTTCCCTTTAGGTTTTACCCCAACAATGTTTTCATTAGTTTCGCTCACTCTCGAAATCAAGCATTTTACAGCAGGTTGGAGCAGCCTGTATCTCAGCACAGGAATAAGGTAGGGAAGAATTCTAAGGATCATTTTGACTGCCTCCAGAAGTTAGATCAGATGGCAAATTGGATTTGGTGCTAGGTCTTTCCCTTTAGGTTTTACCCCCAACAATGTTTTCATTAGTTTCGCTCACTCTCGAAATCAAGCATTTTACAGCAGGTTGGAGCAGCCTGTATCTCAGCACAGGAATAAGGTAGGGAAGAATTCTAAAGATCATTTTGACTGCCTCCAGAAGTTAGATCAGATGGCAAATTGGATTTGGTGCTAGGTCTTTCCCTTTAGGTTTTACCCCAACAATGTTTTCATTAGTTTCGCTCACTCTCGAAATCAAGCATTTTACAGCAGGTTGGAGCAGCCTGTATCTCAGCACAGGAATAAGGTAGGGAAGAATTCAAATACTCATTTTGACTGCCTCCAGAAGTTAGATCAGATGGCAAATTGGATTTGGGTGCTAGGTCTTTCCCTTTAGGTTTTACCCCAACAATGTTTTCATTAGTTTCGCTCACTCTCGAAATCAAGCATTTTACAGCAGGTTGGAGCAGCCTGTATCTCAGCACAGGAATAAGGTAGGGAAGAATTCAAATACTCATTTTGACTGCCTCCAGAAGTTAGATCAGATGGCAAATTGGATTTGGTGCCAGGTCTTTCCCTTTAGGTTTTACCCCCAACAATGTTTTCATTAGTTTCGCTCACTCTCGAAATCAAGCATTTTACAGCAGGTTGGAGCAGCCTGTATCTCAGCACAGGAAATAAGGTAGGGAAGAATTCTAAGGATCATTTTGACTGCCTCCAGAAGTTAGATCAGATGGCAAATTGGATTTGGTTGCTAGGTCTTTCCCTTTAGGTTTTACCCCAACAATGTTTTCATTAGTTTCGCTCACTCTCGAAATCAAGCATTTTACAGCAGGTTGGAGCAGCCTGTATCTCAGCACAGGAATAAGGTAGGGAAGAATTCTAAGGATCATTTTGACTGCCTCCAGAAGTTAGATCAGATGGCAAATTGGATTTGGTGCTAGGTCTTTCCCTTTAGGTTTTACCCCAACAATGTTTTCATTAGTTTTGCTCACTCTCGAAATCAAGCATTTTACAGCAGGTTGGAGCAGCCTGTATCTCAGCACAGGAATAAGGTAGGGAAGAATTCTAAGGATCATTTTGACTGCCTCCAGAAGTTAGATCAGATGGCAAATTGGATTTGGTGCTAGGTCTTTCCCTTTAGGTTTTACCCCAACAATGTTTTCATTAGTTTTGCTCACTCTCGAAATCAAGCATTTTACAGCAGGTTGGAGCAGCCTGTATCTCAGCACAGGAATAAGGTAGGGAAGAATTCTAAGGATCATTTTGACTGCCTCCAGAAGTTAGATCAGATGGCAAATTGGATTTGGTGCTAGGTCTTTCCCTTTAGGTTTTACCCCAACAATGTTTTCATTAGTTTCGCTCACTCTCGAAATCAAGCATTTTACAGCAGGTTGGAGCAGCCTGTATCTCAGCACAGGAATAAGGTAGGGAAGAATTCTAAGGATCATTTTGACTGCCTCCAGAAGTTAGATCAGATGGCAAATTGGATTTGGTGCTAGGTCTTTCCCCTTTAGGTTTTACCCCAACAATGTTTTCATTAGTTTCGCTCACTCTCGAAATCAAGCATTTTACAGCAGGTTGGAGCAGCCTGTATCTCAGCACAGGAATAAGGTAGGGAAGAATTCTAAGGATCATTTTGACTGCCTCCAGAAGTTAGATCAGATGGCAAATTGTATTTGGTGCTAGGTCTTTCCCTTTAGGTTTTACCCCAACAATGTTTTCATTAGTTTCGCTCACTCTCGAAATCAAGCATTTTACAGCAGGTTGGAGCAGCCTGTATCTCAGCACAGGAATAAGGTAGGGAAGAATTCTAAGGATCATTTTGACTGCCTCCAGAAGTTAGATCAGATGGCAAATTGGATTTGGTGCTAGGTCTTTCCCTTTAGGTTTTACCCCAACAATGTTTTCATTAGTTTCGCTCACTCTCGAAATCAAGCATTTTACAGCAGGTTGGAGCAGCCTGTATCTCAGCACAGGAATAAGGTAGGGGAGGAATTCTAAAGATCATTTTGACTGCCTCCAGAAGTTAGATCAGATGGCAAATTGGATTTGGTGCTAGGTCTTTCCCTTTAGGTTTTACCCCAACAATGTTTTCATTAGTTTCGCTCACTCTCGAAATCAAGCATTTTACAGCAGGTTGGAGCAGCCTGTATCTCAGCACAGGAATAAGGTAGGGAAGAATTCAAATACTCATTTTGACTGCCTCCAGAAGTTAGATCAGATGGCAAATTGGATTTGGTGCTAGGTCTTTCCCTTTAGGTTTTTACCCCAACAATGTTTTCATTAGTTTCGCTCACTCTCGAAATCAAGCATTTTACAGCAGGTTGGAGCAGCCTGTATCTCAGCACAGGAATAAGGTAGGGAAGAATTCAAATACTCATTTTGACTGCCTCCAGAAGTTAGATCAGATGGCAAATTGGATTTGGTGCTAGGTCTTTCCCTTTAGGTTTTACCCCAACAATGTTTTCATTAGTTTCGCTCACTCTCGAAATCAAGCATTTTACAGCAGGTTGGAGCAGCCTGTATCTCAGCACAGGAATAAGGTAGGGAAGAATTCTAAGGATCATTTTGACTGCCTCCAGAAGTTAGATCAGATGGCAAATTGGATTTGGTGCTAGGTCTTTCCCTTTAGGTTTTACCCCAACAATGTTTTCATTAGTTTCGCTCACTCTCGAAATCAAGCATTTTACAGCAGGTTGGAGCAGCCTGTATCTCAGCACAGGAATAAGGTAGGGAAGAATTCTAAGGATCATTTTGACTGCCTCCAGAAGTTAGATCAGATGGCAAATTGGATTTGGTGCTAGGTCTTTCCCTTTAGGTTTTACCCCAACAATGTTTTCATTAGTTTCGCTCACTCTCGAAATCAAGCATTTTACAGCAGGTTGGAGCAGCCTGTATCTCAGCACAGGAATAAGGTAGGGGAGAATTCAAATACTCATTTAGACTGCCTCCAGAAGTTAGATCAGATGGCAAATTGGATTTGGTGCTAGGTTTTTCCCTTTAGGTTTTACCCCAACAATGTTTTCATTAGTTTCGCTCACTCTCGAAATCAAGCATTTTACAGCAGGTTGGAGCAGCCTGTATCTCAGCACAGGAATAAGGTAGGGAAGAATTCAAATACTCATTTAGACTGCCTCCAGAAGTTAGATCAGATGGCAAATTGGATTTGGTGCTAGGTTTTTCCCTTTAGGTTTTACCCCAACAATGTTTTCATTAGTTTCGCTCACTCTCGAAATCAAGCATTTTACAGCAGGTTGGAGCAGCCTGTATCTCAGCACAGGAATAAGGTAGGGAAGAATTCTAAGGATCATTTTGACTGCCTCCAGAAGTTAGATCAGATGGCAAATTGGATTTGGTGCTAGGTCTTTCCCTTTAGGTTTTACCCCAACAATGTTTTCATTAGTTTCGCTCACTCTCGAAATCAAGCATTTTACAGCAGGTTGGAGCAGCCTGTATCTCAGCACAGGAATAAGGTAGGGAAGAATTCTAAGGATCATTTTGACTGCCTCCAGAAGTTAGATCAGATGGCAAATTGTATTTGGTGCTAGGTCTTTCCCTTTAGGTTTTACCCCAACAATGTTTTCATTAGTTTCGCTCACTCTCGAAATCAAGCATTTTACAGCAGGTTGGAGCAGCCTGTATCTCAGCACAGGAATAAGGTAGGGAAGAATTCTAAGGATCATTTTGACTGCCTCCAGAAGTTAGATCAGATGGCAAATTGGATTTGGTGCTAGGTCTTTCCCTTTAGGTTTTACCCCAACAATGTTTTCATTAGTTTCGCTCACTCTCGAAATCAAGCATTTTACAGCAGGTTGGAGCAGCCTGTATCTCAGCACAGGAATAAGGTAGGGGAGAATTCTAAAGATCATTTTGACTGCCTCCAGAAGTTAGATCAGATGGCAAATTGGATTTGGTGCTAGGTCTTTCCCTTTAGGTTTTACCCCAACAATGTTTTCATTAGTTTCGCTCACTCTCGAAATCAAGCATTTTACAGCAGGTTGGAGCAGCCTGTATCTCAGCACAGGAATAAGGTAGGGAAGAATTCTAAGGATCATTTTGACTGCCTCCAGAAGTTAGATCAGATGGCAAATTGGATTTGGTGCTAGGTCTTTCCCTTTAGGTTTTACCCCAACAATGTTTTCATTAGTTTCGCTCACTCTCGAAATCAAGCATTTTACAGCAGGTTGGAGCAGCCTGTATCTCAGCACAGGAATAAGGTAGGGAAGAATTCTAAGGATCATTTTGACTGCCTCCAGAAGTTAGATCAGATGGCAAATTGGATTTGGTGCTAGGTCTTTCCCTTTAGGTTTTACCCCAACAATGTTTTCATTAGTTTCGCTCACTCTCGAAATCAAGCATTTTACAGCAGGTTGGAGCAGCCTGTATCTCAGCACAGGAATAAGGTAGGGAAGAATTCTAAGGATCATTTTGACTGCCTCCAGAAGTTAGATCAGATGGCAAATTGGATTTGGTGCTAGGTCTTTCCCTTTAGGTTTTACCCCAACAATGTTTTCATTAGTTTCGCTCACTCTCGAAATCGAGCATTTTACAGCAGGTTGGAGCAGCCTGTATCTCAGCACAGGAATAAGGTAGGGAAGAATTCTAAGGATCATTTTGACTGCCTCCAGAAGTTAGATCAGATGGCAAATTGGATTTGGTGCTAGGTCTTTCCCTTTAGGTTTTACCCCAACAATGTTTTCATTAGTTTCGCTCACTCTCGAAATCAAGCATTTTACAGCAGGTTGGAGCAGCCTGTATCTCAGCACAGGAATAAGGTAGGGAAGAATTCTAAGGATCATTTTGACTGCCTCCAGAAGTTAGATCAGATGGCAAATTGGATTTGGTGCTAGGTCTTTCCCTTTAGGTTTTACCCCAACAACGTTTTCATTAGTTTCGCTCACTCTCGAAATCAAGCATTTTACAGCAGGTTGGAGCAGCCTGTATCTCAGCACAGGAATAAGGTAGGGAAGAATTCTAAGGATCATTTTGACTGCCTCCAGAAGTTAGATCAGATGGCAAATTGGATTTGGTGCTAGGCCTTTCCCTTTAGGTTTTACCCCAACAATGTTTTCATTAGTTTCACTCACTCTCGAAATCAAGCATTTTACAGCAGGTTGGAGCAGCCTGTATCTCAGCACAGGAATAAGGTAGGGAAGAATTCTAAGGATCATTTTGACTGCCTCCAGAAGTTAGATCAGATGGCAAATTGGATTTGGTGCTAGGTCTTTCCCTTTAGGTTTTACCCCAACAATGTTTTCATTAGTTTCGCTCACTCTCGAAATCAAGCATTTTACAGCAGGTTGGAGCAGCCTGTATCTCAGCACAGGAATAAGGTAGGGAAGAATTCTAAGGATCATTTTGACTGCCTCCAGAAGTTAGATCAGATGGCAAATTGGATTTGGTGCTAGGTCTTTCCCTTTAGGTTTTACCCCAACAATGTTTTCATTAGTTTCGCTCACTCTCGAAATCAAGCATTTTACAGCAGGTTGGAGCAGCCTGTATCTCAGCACAGGAATAAGGTAGGGAAGAATTCTAAAGATCATTTTGACTGCCTCCAGAAGTTAGATCAGATGGCAAATTGGATTTGGTGCTAGGTCTTTCCCTTTAGGTTTTACCCCAACAATGTTTTCATTAGTTTCGCTCACTCTCGAAATCAAGCATTTTACAGCAGGTTGGAGCAGCCTGTATCTCAGCACAGGAATAAGGTAGGGAAGAATTCTAAGGATCATTTTGACTGCCTCCAGAAGTTAGATCAGATGGCAAATTGGATTTGGTGCTAGGTCTTTCCCTTTAGGTTTTACCCCAACAATGTTTTCATTAGTTTCGCTCACTCTCGAAATCAAGCATTTTACAGCAGGTTGGAGCAGCCTGTATCTCAGCACAGGAATAAGGTAGGGAAGAATTCTAAGGATCATTTTGACTGCCTCCAGAAGTTAGATCAGATGGCAAATTGGATTTGGTGCTAGGTCTTTCCCTTTAGGTTTTACCCCAACAATGTTTTCATTAGTTTCGCTCACTCTCGAAATCAAGCATTTTACAGCAGGTTGGAGCAGCCTGTATCTCAGCACAGGAATAAGGTAGGGAAGAATTCTAAGGATCATTTTGACTGCCTCCAGAAGTTAGATCAGATGGCAAATTGGATTTGGTGCTAGGTCTTTCCCTTTAGGTTTTACCCCAACAATGTTTTCATTAGTTTCGCTCACTCTCGAAATCAAGCATTTTACAGCAGGTTGGAGCAGCCTGTATCTCAGCACAGGAATAAGGTAGGGAAGAATTCTAAGGATCATTTTGACTGCCTCCAGAAGTTAGATCAGATGGCAAATTGTATTTGGTGCTAGGTCTTTCCCTTTAGGTTTTACCCCAACAATGTTTTCATTAGTTTCGCTCACTCTCGAAATCAAGCATTTTACAGCAGGTTGGAGCAGCCTGTATCTCAGCACAGGAATAAGGTAGGGAAGAATTCTAAGGATCATTTTGACTGCCTCCAGAAGTTAGATCAGATGGCAAATTGGATTTGGTGCTAGGTCTTTCCCTTTAGGTTTTACCCCAACAATGTTTTCATTAGTTTCGCTCACTCTCGAAATCAAGCATTTTACAGCAGGTTGGAGCAGCCTGTATCTCAGCACAGGAATAAGGTAGGGGAGAATTCTAAAGATCATTTTGACTGCCTCCAGAAGTTAGATCAGATGGCAAATTGGATTTGGTGCTAGGTCTTTCCCTTTAGGTTTTACCCCAACAATGTTTTCATTAGTTTCGCTCACTCTCGAAATCAAGCATTTTACAGCAGGTTGGAGCAGCCTGTATCTCAGCACAGGAATAAGGTAGGGAAGAATTCAAATACTCATTTTGACTGCCTCCAGAAGTTAGATCAGATGGCAAATTGGATTTGGTGCTAGGTCTTTCCCTTTAGGTTTTACCCCAACAATGTTTTCATTAGTTTCGCTCACTCTCGAAATCAAGCATTTTACAGCAGGTTGGAGCAGCCTGTATCTCAGCACAGGAATAAGGTAGGGAAGAATTCTAAGGATCATTTTGACTGCCTCCAGAAGTTAGATCAGATGGCAAATTGGATTTGGTGCTAGGTCTTTCCCTTTAGGTTTTACCCCAACAATGTTTTCATTAGTTTCGCTCACTCTCGAAATCAAGCATTTTACAGCAGGTTGGAGCAGCCTGTATCTCAGCACAGGAATAAGGTAGGGAAGAATTCTAAGGATCATTTTGACTGCCTCCAGAAGTTAGATCAGATGGCAAATTGGATTTGGTGCTAGGTCTTTCCCTTTAGGTTTTACCCCAACAATGTTTTCATTAGTTTCGCTCACTCTCGAAATCAAGCATTTTACAGCAGGTTGGAGCAGCCTGTATCTCAGCACAGGAATAAGGTAGGGAAGAATTCTAAGGATCATTTTGACTGCCTCCAGAAGTTAGATCAGATGGCAAATTGGATTTGGTGCTAGGTCTTTCCCTTTAGGTTTTACCCCAACAATGTTTTCATTAGTTTCGCTCACTCTCGAAATCAAGCATTTTACAGCAGGTTGGAGCAGCCTGTATCTCAGCACAGGAATAAGGTAGGGAAGAATTCAAATACTCATTTAGACTGCCTCCAGAAGTTAGATCAGATGGCAAATTGGATTTGGTGCTAGGTTTTTCCCTTTAGGTTTTACCCCAACAATGTTTTCATTAGTTTCGCTCACTCTCGAAATCAAGCATTTTACAGCAGGTTGGAGCAGCCTGTATCTCAGCACAGGAATAAGGTAGGGAAGAATTCTAAGGATCATTTTGACTGCCTCCAGAAGTTAGATCAGATGGCAAATTGGATTTGGTGCTAGGTCTTTCCCTTTAGGTTTTACCCCAACAATGTTTTCATTAGTTTCGCTCACTCTCGAAATCAAGCATTTTACAGCAGGTTGGAGCAGCCTGTATCTCAGCACAGGAATAAGGTAGGGAAGAATTCAAATACTCATTTTGACTGCCTCCAGAAGTTAGATCAGATGGCAAATTGGATTTGGTGCTAGGTCTTTCCCTTTAGGTTTTACCCCAACAATGTTTTCATTAGTTTCGCTCACTCTCGAAATCAAGCATTTTACAGCAGGTTGGAGCAGCCTGTATCTCAGCACAGGAATAAGGTAGGGAAGAATTCAAATACTCATTTTGACTGCCTCCAGAAGTTAGATCAGATGGCAAATTGGATTTGGTGCTAGGTCTTTCCCTTTAGGTTTTACCCCAACAATGTTTTCATTAGTTTCGCTCACTCTCGAAATCAAGCATTTTACAGCAGGTTGGAGCAGCCTGTATCTCAGCACAGGAATAAGGTAGGGAAGAATTCTAAGGATCATTTTGACTGCCTCCAGAAGTTAGATCAGATGGCAAATTGGATTTGGTGCTAGGTCTTTCCCTTTAGGTTTTACCCCAACAATGTTTTCATTAGTTTCGCTCACTCTCGAAATCAAGCATTTTACAGCAGGTTGGAGCAGCCTGTATCTCAGCACAGGAATAAGGTAGGGAAGAATTCTAAGGATCATTTTGACTGCCTCCAGAAGTTAGATCAGATGGCAAATTGGATTTGGTGCTAGGTCTTTCCCTTTAGGTTTTACCCCAACAATGTTTTCATTAGTTTCGCTCACTCTCGAAATCAAGCATTTTACAGCAGGTTGGAGCAGCCTGTATCTCAGCACAGGAATAAGGTAGGGAAGAATTCAAATACTCATTTAGACTGCCTCCAGAAGTTAGATCAGATGGCAAATTGGATTTGGTGCTAGGTTTTTCCCTTTAGGTTTTACCCCAACAATGTTTTCATTAGTTTCGCTCACTCTCGAAATCAAGCATTTTACAGCAGGTTGGAGCAGCCTGTATCTCAGCACAGGAATAAGGTAGGGAAGAATTCTAAGGATCATTTTGACTGCCTCCAGAAGTTAGATCAGATGGCAAATTGGATTTGGTGCTAGGTCTTTCCCTTTAGGTTTTACCCCAACAATGTTTTCATTAGTTTCGCTCACTCTCGAAATCAAGCATTTTACAGCAGGTTGGAGCAGCCTGTATCTCAGCACAGGAATAAGGTAGGGAAGAATTCTAAGGATCATTTTGACTGCCTCCAGAAGTTAGATCAGATGGCAAATTGGATTTGGTGCTAGGTCTTTCCCTTTAGGTTTTACCCCAACAATGTTTTCATTAGTTTCGCTCACTCTCGAAATCAAGCATTTTACAGCAGGTTGGAGCAGCCTGTATCTCAGCACAGGAATAAGGTAGGGAAGAATTCTAAGGATCATTTTGACTGCCTCCAGAAGTTAGATCAGATGGCAAATTGGATTTGGTGCTAGGTCTTTCCCTTTAGGTTTTACCCCAACAATGTTTTCATTAGTTTCGCTCACTCTCGAAATCGAGCATTTTACAGCAGGTTGGAGCAGCCTGTATCTCAGCACAGGAATAAGGTAGGGAAGAATTCTAAGGATCATTTTGACTGCCTCCAGAAGTTAGATCAGATGGCAAATTGGATTTGGTGCTAGGTCTTTCCCTTTAGGTTTTACCCCAACAATGTTTTCATTAGTTTCGCTCACTCTCGAAATCAAGCATTTTACAGCAGGTTGGAGCAGCCTGTATCTCAGCACAGGAATAAGGTAGGGAAGAATTCTAAGGATCATTTTGACTGCCTCCAGAAGTTAGATCAGATGGCAAATTGGATTTGGTGCTAGGTCTATCCCTTTAGGTTTTACCCCAACAACGTTTTCATTAGTTTCGCTCACTCTCGAAATCAAGCATTTTACAGCAGGTTGGAGCAGCCTGTATCTCAGCACAGGAATAAGGTAGGGAAGAATTCTAAGGATCATTTTGACTGCCTCCAGAAGTTAGATCAGATGGCAAATTGGATTTGGTGCTAGGCCTTTCCCTTTAGGTTTTACCCCAACAATGTTTTCATTAGTTTCACTCACTCTCGAAATCAAGCATTTTACAGCAGGTTGGAGCAGCCTGTATCTCAGCACAGGAATAAGGTAGGGAAGAATTCTAAGGATCATTTTGACTGCCTCCAGAAGTTAGATCAGATGGCAAATTGGATTTGGTGCTAGGTCCTTCCCTTTAGGTTTTACCCCAACAATGTTTTCATTAGTTTCGCTCACTCTCGAAATCAAGCATTTTACAGCAGGTTGGAGCAGCCTGTATCTCAGCACAGGAATAAGGTAGGGAAGAATTCTAAGGATCATTTTGACTGCCTCCAGAAGTTAGATCAGATGGCAAATTGGATTTGGTGCTAGGTCTTTCCCTTTAGGTTTTACCCCAACAATGTTTTCATTAGTTTCGCTCACTCTCGAAATCAAGCATTTTACAGCAGGTTGGAGCAGCCTGTATCTCAGCACAGGAATAAGGTAGGGAAGAATTCTAAGGATCATTTTGACTGCCTCCAGAAGTTAGATCAGATGGCAAATTGGATTTGGTGCTAGGTCTTTCCCTTTAGGTTTTACCCCAACAATGTTTTCATTAGTTTCGCTCACTCTCGAAATCAAGCATTTTACAGCAGGTTGGAGCAGCCTGTATCTCAGCACAGGAATAAGGTAGGGAAGAATTCAAATACTCATTTTGACTGCCTCCAGAAGTTAGATCAGATGGCAAATTGGATTTGGTGCTAGGTCTTTCCCTTTAGGTTTTACCCCAACAATGTTTTCATTAGTTTCGCTCACTCTCGAAATCAAGCATTTTACAGCAGGTTGGAGCAGCCTGTATCTCAGCACAGGAATAAGGTAGGGAAGAATTCTAAGGATCATTTTGACTGCCTCCAGAAGTTAGATCAGATGGCAAATTGGATTTGGTGCTAGGTCTTTCCCTTTAGGTTTTACCCCAACAATGTTTTCATTAGTTTCGCTCACTCTCGAAATCAAGCATTTTACAGCAGGTTGGAGCAGCCTGTATCTCAGCACAGGAATAAGGTAGGGAAGAATTCTAAGGATCATTTTGACTGCCTCCAGAAGTTAGATCCGATGGCAAATTGGATTTGGTGCTAGGTCTTTCCCTTTAGGTTTTACCCCAACAATGTTTTCATTAGTTTCGCTCACTCTCGAAATCAAGCATTTTACAGCAGGTTGGAGCAGCCTGTATCTCAGCACAGGAATAAGGTAGGGAAGAATTCTAAGGATCATTTTGACTGCCTCCAGAAGTTAGATCAGATGGCAAATTGGATTTGGTGCTAGGTCTTTCCCTTTAGGTTTTACCCCAACAATGTTTTCATTAGTTTCGCTCACTCTCGAAATCAAGCATTTTACAGCAGGTTGGAGCAGCCTGTATCTCAGCACAGGAATAAGGTAGGGAAGAATTCTAAGGATCATTTTGACTGCCTCCAGAAGTTAGATCAGATGGCAAATTGGATTTGGTGCTAGGTCTTTCCCTTTAGGTTTTACCCCAACAATGTTTTCATTAGTTTCGCTCACTCTCGAAATCAAGCATTTTACAGCAGGTTGGAGCAGCCTGTATCTCAGCACAGGAATAAGGTAGGGAAGAATTCTAAGGATCATTTTGACTGCCTCCAGAAGTTAGATCAGATGGCAAATTGGATTTGGTGCTAGGTCTTTCCCTTTAGGTTTTACCCCAACAATGTTTTCATTAGTTTCGCTCACTCTCGAAATCAAGCATTTTACAGCAGGTTGGAGCAGCCTGTATCTCAGCACAGGAATAAGGCAGGGAAGAATTCTAAGGATCATTTTGACTGCCTCCAGAAGTTAGATCCGATGGCAAATTGGATTTGGTGCTAGGTCTTTCCCTTTAGGTTTTACCCCAACAATGTTTTCATTAGTTTCGCTCACTCTCGAAATCAAGCATTTTACAGCAGGTTGGAGCAGCCTGTATCTCAGCACAGGAATAAGGTAGGGAAGAATTCTAAGGATCATTTTGACTGCCTCCAGAAGTTAGATCAGATGGCAAATTGGATTTGGTGCTAGGTCTTTCCCTTTAGGTTTTACCCCAACAATGTTTTCATTAGTTTCGCTCACTCTCGAAATCAAGCATTTTACAGCAGGTTGGAGCAGCCTGTATCTCAGCACAGGAATAAGGTAGGGAAGAATTCTAAGGATCATTTTGACTGCCTCCAGAAGTTAGATCAGATGGCAAATTGGATTTGGTGCTAGGTCTTTCCCTTTAGGTTTTACCCCAACAATGTTTTCATTAGTTTCGCTCACTCTCGAAATCAAGCATTTTACAGCAGGTTGGAGCAGCCTGTATCTCAGCACAGGAATAAGGTAGGGAAGAATTCTAAGGATCATTTTGACTGCCTCCAGAAGTTAGATCAGATGGCAAATTGGATTTGGTGCTAGGTCTTTCCCTTTAGGTTTTACCCCAACAATGTTTTCATTAGTTTCGCTCACTCTCGAAATCAAGCATTTTACAGCAGGTTGGAGCAGCCTGTATCTCAGCACAGGAATAAGGTAGGGGAGAATTCTAAAGATCATTTTGACTGCCTCCAGAAGTTAGATCAGATGGCAAATTGGATTTGGTGCTAGGTCTTTCCCTTTAGGTTTTACCCCAACAATGTTTTCATTAGTTTCGCTCACTCTCGAAATCAAGCATTTTACAGCAGGTTGGAGCAGCCTGTATCTCAGCACAGGAATAAGGTAGGGAAGAATTCTAAGGATCATTTTGACTGCCTCCAGAAGTTAGATCAGATGGCAAATTGGATTTGGTGCTAGGTCTTTCCCTTTAGGTTTTACCCCAACAATGTTTTCATTAGTTTCGCTCACTCTCGAAATCAAGCATTTTACAGCAGGTTGGAGCAGCCTGTATCTCAGCACAGGAATAAGGTAGGGAAGAATTCAAATACTCATTTTGACTGCCTCCAGAAGTTAGATCAGATGGCAAATTGGATTTGGGGCTAGGTCTTTCCCTTTAGGTTTTACCCCAACAATGTTTTCATTAGTTTCGCTCACTCTCGAAATCAAGAATTTTACAGCAGGTTGGAGCAGCCTGTATCTCAGCACAGGAATAAGGTAGGGAAGAATTCTAAGGATCATTTTGACTGCCTCCAGAAGTTAGATCAGATGGCAAATTGGATTTGGTGCTAGGTCTTTCCCTTTAGGTTTTACCCCAACAATGTTTTCATTAGTTTCGCTCACTCTCGAAATCAAGCATTTTACAGCAGGTTGGAGCAGCCTGTATCTCAGCACAGGAATAAGGTAGGGAAGAATTCAAATACTCATTTTGACTGCCTCCAGAAGTTAGATCAGATGGCAAATTGGATTTGGTGCTAGGTCTTTCCCTTTAGGTTTTACCCCAACAATGTTTTCATTAGTTTCGCTCACTCTCGAAATCAAGCATTTTACAGCAGGTTGGAGCAGCCTGTATCTCAGCACAGGAATAAGGTAGGGAAGAATTCAAATACTCATTTTGACTGCCTCCAGAAGTTAGATCAGATGGCAAATTGGATTTGGTGCTAGGTCTTTCCCTTTAGGTTTTACCCCAACAATGTTTTCATTAGTTTCGCTCACTCTCGAAATCAAGCATTTTACAGCAGGTTGGAGCAGCCTGTATCTCAGCACAGGAATAAGGTAGGGAAGAATTCTAAGGATCATTTTGACTGCCTCCAGAAGTTAGATCAGATGGCAAATTGGATTTGGTGCTAGGTCTTTCCCTTTAGGTTTTACCCCAACAATGTTTTCATTAGTTTCGCTCACTCTCGAAATCAAGCATTTTACAGCAGGTTGGAGCAGCCTGTATCTCAGCACAGGAATAAGGTAGGGAAGAATTCTAAGGATCATTTTGACTGCCTCCAGAAGTTAGATCCGATGGCAAATTGGATTTGGTGCTAGGTCTTTCCCTTTAGGTTTTACCCCAACAATGTTTTCATTAGTTTCGCTCACTCTCGAAATCAAGCATTTTACAGCAGGTTGGAGCAGCCTGTATCTCAGCACAGGAATAAGGTAGGGAAGAATTCTAAGGATCATTTTGACTGCCTCCAGAAGTTAGATCAGATGGCAAATTGGATTTGGTGCTAGGTCTTTCCCTTTAGGTTTTACCCCAACAATGTTTTCATTAGTTTTGCTCACTCTCGAAATCAAGCATTTTACAGCAGGTTGGAGCAGCCTGTATCTCAGCACAGGAATAAGGTAGGGAAGAATTCTAAGGATCATTTTGACTGCCTCCAGAAGTTAGATCAGATGGCAAATTGGATTTGGTGCTAGGTCTTTCCCTTTAGGTTTTACCCCAACAATGTTTTCATTAGTTTCGCTCACTCTCGAAATCAAGCATTTTACAGCAGGTTGGAGCAGCCTGTATCTCAGCACAGGAATAAGGTAGGGAAGAATTCTAAGGATCATTTTGACTGCCTCCAGAAGTTAGATCAGATGGCAAATTGGATTTGGTGCTAGGTCTTTCCCTTTAGGTTTTACCCCAACAATGTTTTCATTAGTTTCGCTCACTCTCGAAATCAAGCATTTTACAGCAGGTTGGAGCAGCCTGTATCTCAGCACAGGAATAAGGCAGGGAAGAATTCTAAGGATCATTTTGACTGCCTCCAGAAGTTAGATCAGATGGCAAATTGGATTTGGTGCTAGGTCTTTCCCTTTAGGTTTTACCCCAACAATGTTTTCATTAGTTTCGCTCACTCTCGAAATCAAGCATTTTACAGCAGGTTGGAGCAGCCTGTATCTCAGCACGGGAATAAGGTAGGGAAGAATTCTAAGGATCATTTTGACTGCCTCCAGAAGTTAGATCAGATGGCAAATTGGATTTGGTGCTAGGTCTTTCCCTTTAGGTTTTACCCCAACAATGTTTTCATTAGTTTCGCTCACTCTCGAAATCAAGCATTTTACAGCAGGTTGGAGCAGCCTGTATCTCAGCACAGGAATAAGGTAGGGGAGAATTCTAAAGATCATTTTGACTGCCTCCAGAAGTTAGATCAGATGGCAAATTGGATTTGGTGCTAGGTCTTTCCCTTTAGGTTTTACCCCAACAATGTTTTCATTAGTTTCGCTCACTCTCGAAATCAAGCATTTTACAGCAGGTTGGAGCAGCCTGTATCTCAGCACAGGAATAAGGTAGGGAAGAATTCAAATACTCATTTTGACTGCCTCCAGAAGTTAGATCAGATGGCAAATTGGATTTGGTGCTAGGTCTTTCCCTTTAGGTTTTACCCCAACAATGTTTTCATTAGTTTCGCTCACTCTCGAAATCAAGCATTTTACAGCAGGTTGGAGCAGCCTGTATCTCAGCACAGGAATAAGGTAGGGAAGAATTCAAATACTCATTTTGACTGCCTCCA
This sequence comes from Melanerpes formicivorus, assembly GCF_026170545.1. NCBI lineage: Eukaryota > Metazoa > Chordata > Aves > Piciformes > Picidae > Melanerpes > Melanerpes formicivorus. The sequence goes on from NW_027142803.1 coordinate 19,618, forward strand.
GAAGTTAGATCAGATGGCAAATTGGATTTGGTGCTAGGTCTTTCCCTTTAGGTTTTACCCCAACAATGTTTTCATTAGTTTCGCTCACTCTCGAAATCAAGCATTTTACAGCAGGTTGGAGCAGCCTGTATCTCAGCACAGGAATAAGGTAGGGAAGAATTCTAAGGATCATTTTGACTGCCTCCAGAAGTTAGATCAGATGGCAAATTGGATTTGGTGCTAGGTCTTTCCCTTTAGGTTTTACCCCAACAATGTTTTCATTAGTTTCGCTCACTCTCGAAATCAAGCATTTTACAGCAGGTTGGAGCAGCCTGTATCTCAGCACAGGAATAAGGTAGGGAAGAATTCTAAGGATCATGTTGACTGCCTCCAGAAGTTAGATCAGATGGCAAATTGGATTTGGTGCTAGGTCTTTCCCTTTAGGTTTTACCCCAACAATGTTTTCATTAGTTTCGCTCACTCTCGAAATCAAGCATTTTACAGCAGGTTGGAGCAGCCTGTATCTCAGCACAGGAATAAGGTAGGGAAGAATTCAAATACTCATTTAGACTGCCTCCAGAAGTTAGATCAGATGGCAAATTGGATTTGGTGCTAGGTTTTTCCCTTTAGGTTTTACCCCAACAATGTTTTCATTAGTTTCGCTCACTCTCGAAATCAAGCATTTTACAGCAGGTTGGAGCAGCCTGTATCTCAGCACAGGAATAAGGTAGGGAAGAATTCTAAGGATCATTTTGACTGCCTCCAGAAGTTAGATCAGATGGCAAATTGGATTTGGTGCTAGGTCTTTCCCTTTAGGTTTTACCCCAACAATGTTTTCATTAGTTTCGCTCACTCTCGAAATCAAGCATTTTACAGCAGGTTGGAGCAGCCTGTATCTCAGCACAGGAATAAGGTAGGGAAGAATTCTAAGGATCATTTTGACTGCCTCCAGAAGTTAGATCAGATGGCAAATTGGATTTGGTGCTAGGTCTTTCCCTTTAGGTTTTACCCCAACAATGTTTTCATTAGTTTCGCTCACTCTCGAAATCAAGCATTTTACAGCAGGTTGGAGCAGCCTGTATCTCAGCACAGGAATAAGGTAGGGAAGAATTCTAAGGATCATTTTGACTGCCTCCAGAAGTTAGATCAGATGGCAAATTGGATTTGGTGCTAGGTCTTTCCCTTTAGGTTTTACCCCAACAATGTTTTCATTAGTTTCGCTCACTCTCGAAATCAAGCATTTTACAGCAGGTTGGAGCAGCCTGTATCTCAGCACAGGAATAAGGTAGGGAAGAATTCTAAGGATCATTTTGACTGCCTCCAGAAGTTAGATCAGATGGCAAATTGGATTTGGTGCTAGGTCTTTCCCTTTAGGTTTTACCCCAACAATGTTTTCATTAGTTTCGCTCCCTCTCGAAATCAAGCATTTTACAGCAGGTTGGAGCAGCCTGTATCTCAGCACAGGAATAAGGTAGGGAAGAATTCTAAGGATCATTTTGACTGCCTCCAGAAGTTAGATCAGATGGCAAATTGGATTTGGTGCTAGGTCTTTCCCTTTAGGTTTTACCCCAACAATGTTTTCATTAGTTTCGCTCACTCTCGAAATCAAGCATTTTACAGCAGGTTGGAGCAGCCTGTATCTCAGCACAGGAATAAGGTAGGGAAGAATTCTAAGGATCATTTTGACTGCCTCCAGAAGTTAGATCAGATGGCAAATTGGATTTGGTGCTAGGTCTTTCCCTTTAGGTTTTACCCCAACAATGTTTTCATTAGTTTCGCTCACTCTCGAAATCAAGCATTTTACAGCAGGTTGGAGCAGCCTGTATCTCAGCACAGGAATAAGGTAGGGAAGAATTCAAATACTCATTTTGACTGCCTCCAGAAGTTAGATCAGATGGCAAATTGGATTTGGTGCTAGGTCTTTCCCTTTAGGTTTTACCCCAACAATGTTTTCATTAGTTTCGCTCACTCTCGAAATCGAGCATTTTACAGCAGGTTGGAGCAGCCTGTATCTCAGCACAGGAATAAGGTAGGGAAGAATTCTAAGGATCATTTTGACTGCCTCCAGAAGTTAGATCAGATGGCAAATTGGATTTGGTGCTAGGTCTTTCCCTTTAGGTTTTACCCCAACAATGTTTTCATTAGTTTCGCTCACTCTCGAAATCAAGCATTTTACAGCAGGTTGGAGCAGCCTGTATCTCAGCACAGGAATAAGGTAGGGAAGAATTCTAAGGATCATTTTGACTGCCTCCAGAAGTTAGATCAGATGGCAAATTGGATTTGGTGCTAGGTCTTTCCCTTTAGGTTTTACCCCAACAACGTTTTCATTAGTTTCGCTCACTCTCGAAATCAAGCATTTTACAGCAGGTTGGAGCAGCCTGTATCTCAGCACAGGAATAAGGTAGGGAAGAATTCTAAGGATCATTTTGACTGCCTCCAGAAGTTAGATCGGATGGCAATTTGGATTTGGTGCTAGGCCTTTCCCTTTAGGTTTTACCCCAACAATGTTTTCATTAGTTTCACTCACTCTCGAAATCAAGCATTTTACAGCAGGTTGGAGCAGCCTGTATCTCAGCACAGGAATAAGGTAGGGAAGAATTCTAAGGATCATTTTGACTGCCTCCAGAAGTTAGATCCGATGGCAAATTGGATTTGGTGCTAGGTCTTTCCCTTTAGGTTTTACCCCAACAATGTTTTCATTAGTTTCGCTCACTCTCGAAATCAAGCATTTTACAGCAGGTTGGAGCAGCCTGTATCTCAGCACAGGAATAAGGTAGGGAAGAATTCTAAGGATCATTTTGACTGCCTCCAGAAGTTAGATCAGATGGCAAATTGGATTTGGTGCTAGGTCTTTCCCTTTAGGTTTTACCCCAACAATGTTTTCATTAGTTTCGCTCACTCTCGAAATCAAGCATTTTACAGCAGGTTGGAGCAGCCTGTATCTCAGCACAGGAATAAGGTAGGGAAGAATTCTAAGGATCATTTTGACTGCCTCCAGAAGTTAGATCAGATGGCAAATTGGATTTGGTGCTAGGTCTTTCCCTTTAGGTTTTACCCCAACAATGTTTTCATTAGTTTCGCTCACTCTCGAAATCAAGCATTTTACAGCAGGTTGGAGCAGCCTGTATCTCAGCACAGGAATAAGGTAGGGAAGAATTCTAAGGATCATTTTGACTGCCTCCAGAAGTTAGATCAGATGGCAAATTGGATTTGGTGCTAGGTCTTTCCCTTTAGGTTTTACCCCAACAATGTTTTCATTAGTTTCGCTCACTCTCGAAATCAAGCATTTTACAGCAGGTTGGAGCAGCCTGTATCTCAGCACAGGAATAAGGTAGGGAAGAATTCTAAGGATCATTTTGACTGCCTCCAGAAGTTAGATCAGATGGCAAATTGGATTTGGTGCTAGGTCTTTCCCTTTAGGTTTTACCCCAACAATGTTTTCATTAGTTTCGCTCCCTCTCGAAATCAAGCATTTTACAGCAGGTTGGAGCAGCCTGTATCTCAGCACAGGAATAAGGTAGGGAAGAATTCTAAGGATCATTTTGACTGCCTCCAGAAGTTAGATCAGATGGCAAATTGGATTTGGTGCTAGGTCTTTCCCTTTAGGTTTTACCCCAACAATGTTTTCATTAGTTTCGCTCACTCTCGAAATCAAGCATTTTACAGCAGGTTGGAGCAGCCTGTATCTCAGCACAGGAATAAGGTAGGGAAGAATTCTAAGGATCATTTTGACTGCCTCCAGAAGTTAGATCAGATGGCAAATTGGATTTGGTGCTAGGTCTTTCCCTTTAGGTTTTACCCCAACAATGTTTTCATTAGTTTCGCTCACTCTCGAAATCAAGCATTTTACAGCAGGTTGGAGCAGCCTGTATCTCAGCACAGGAATAAGGTAGGGAAGAATTCAAATACTCATTTTGACTGCCTCCAGAAGTTAGATCAGATGGCAAATTGGATTTGGTGCTAGGTCTTTCCCTTTAGGTTTTACCCCAACAATGTTTTCATTAGTTTCGCTCACTCTCGAAATCGAGCATTTTACAGCAGGTTGGAGCAGCCTGTATCTCAGCACAGGAATAAGGTAGGGAAGAATTCTAAGGATCATTTTGACTGCCTCCAGAAGTTAGATCAGATGGCAAATTGGATTTGGTGCTAGGTCTTTCCCTTTAGGTTTTACCCCAACAATGTTTTCATTAGTTTCGCTCACTCTCGAAATCAAGCATTTTACAGCAGGTTGGAGCAGCCTGTATCTCAGCACAGGAATAAGGTAGGGAAGAATTCTAAGGATCATTTTGACTGCCTCCAGAAGTTAGATCAGATGGCAAATTGGATTTGGTGCTAGGTCTTTCCCTTTAGGTTTTACCCCAACAATGTTTTCATTAGTTTCGCTCACTCTCGAAATCAAGCATTTTACAGCAGGTTGGAGCAGCCTGTATCTCAGCACAGGAATAAGGCAGGGAAGAATTCTAAGGATCATTTTGACTGCCTCCAGAAGTTAGATCCGATGGCAAATTGGATTTGGTGCTAGGTCTTTCCCTTTAGGTTTTACCCCAACAATGTTTTCATTAGTTTCGCTCACTCTCGAAATCAAGCATTTTACAGCAGGTTGGAGCAGCCTGTATCTCAGCACAGGAATAAGGTAGGGAAGAATTCTAAGGATCATTTTGACTGCCTCCAGAAGTTAGATCAGATGGCAAATTGGATTTGGTGCTAGGTCTTTCCCTTTAGGTTTTACCCCAACAATGTTTTCATTAGTTTCGCTCACTCTCGAAATCAAGCATTTTACAGCAGGTTGGAGCAGCCTGTATCTCAGCACAGGAATAAGGTAGGGAAGAATTCTAAGGATCATTTTGACTGCCTCCAGAAGTTAGATCAGATGGCAAATTGGATTTGGTGCTAGGTCTTTCCCTTTAGGTTTTACCCCAACAATGTTTTCATTAGTTTCGCTCACTCTCGAAATCAAGCATTTTACAGCAGGTTGGAGCAGCCTGTATCTCAGCACAGGAATAAGGTAGGGAAGAATTCTAAGGATCATTTTGACTGCCTCCAGAAGTTAGATCAGATGGCAAATTGGATTTGGTGCTAGGTCTTTCCCTTTAGGTTTTACCCCAACAATGTTTTCATTAGTTTCGCTCACTCTCGAAATCAAGCATTTTACAGCAGGTTGGAGCAGCCTGTATCTCAGCACAGGAATAAGGTAGGGGAGAATTCTAAAGATCATTTTGACTGCCTCCAGAAGTTAGATCAGATGGCAAATTGGATTTGGTGCTAGGTCTTTCCCTTTAGGTTTTACCCCAACAATGTTTTCATTAGTTTCGCTCACTCTCGAAATCAAGCATTTTACAGCAGGTTGGAGCAGCCTGTATCTCAGCACAGGAATAAGGTAGGGAAGAATTCTAAGGATCATTTTGACTGCCTCCAGAAGTTAGATCAGATGGCAAATTGGATTTGGTGCTAGGTCTTTCCCTTTAGGTTTTACCCCAACAATGTTTTCATTAGTTTCGCTCACTCTCGAAATCAAGCATTTTACAGCAGGTTGGAGCAGCCTGTATCTCAGCACAGGAATAAGGTAGGGAAGAATTCAAATACTCATTTTGACTGCCTCCAGAAGTTAGATCAGATGGCAAATTGGATTTGGGGCTAGGTCTTTCCCTTTAGGTTTTACCCCAACAATGTTTTCATTAGTTTCGCTCACTCTCGAAATCAAGAATTTTACAGCAGGTTGGAGCAGCCTGTATCTCAGCACAGGAATAAGGTAGGGAAGAATTCTAAGGATCATTTTGACTGCCTCCAGAAGTTAGATCAGATGGCAAATTGGATTTGGTGCTAGGTCTTTCCCTTTAGGTTTTACCCCAACAATGTTTTCATTAGTTTCGCTCACTCTCGAAATCAAGCATTTTACAGCAGGTTGGAGCAGCCTGTATCTCAGCACAGGAATAAGGTAGGGAAGAATTCAAATACTCATTTTGACTGCCTCCAGAAGTTAGATCAGATGGCAAATTGGATTTGGTGCTAGGTCTTTCCCTTTAGGTTTTACCCCAACAATGTTTTCATTAGTTTCGCTCACTCTCGAAATCAAGCATTTTACAGCAGGTTGGAGCAGCCTGTATCTCAGCACAGGAATAAGGTAGGGAAGAATTCAAATACTCATTTTGACTGCCTCCAGAAGTTAGATCAGATGGCAAATTGGATTTGGTGCTAGGTCTTTCCCTTTAGGTTTTACCCCAACAATGTTTTCATTAGTTTCGCTCACTCTCGAAATCAAGCATTTTACAGCAGGTTGGAGCAGCCTGTATCTCAGCACAGGAATAAGGTAGGGAAGAATTCTAAGGATCATTTTGACTGCCTCCAGAAGTTAGATCAGATGGCAAATTGGATTTGGTGCTAGGTCTTTCCCTTTAGGTTTTACCCCAACAATGTTTTCATTAGTTTCGCTCACTCTCGAAATCAAGCATTTTACAGCAGGTTGGAGCAGCCTGTATCTCAGCACAGGAATAAGGTAGGGAAGAATTCTAAGGATCATTTTGACTGCCTCCAGAAGTTAGATCCGATGGCAAATTGGATTTGGTGCTAGGTCTTTCCCTTTAGGTTTTACCCCAACAATGTTTTCATTAGTTTCGCTCACTCTCGAAATCAAGCATTTTACAGCAGGTTGGAGCAGCCTGTATCTCAGCACAGGAATAAGGTAGGGAAGAATTCTAAGGATCATTTTGACTGCCTCCAGAAGTTAGATCAGATGGCAAATTGGATTTGGTGCTAGGTCTTTCCCTTTAGGTTTTACCCCAACAATGTTTTCATTAGTTTTGCTCACTCTCGAAATCAAGCATTTTACAGCAGGTTGGAGCAGCCTGTATCTCAGCACAGGAATAAGGTAGGGAAGAATTCTAAGGATCATTTTGACTGCCTCCAGAAGTTAGATCAGATGGCAAATTGGATTTGGTGCTAGGTCTTTCCCTTTAGGTTTTACCCCAACAATGTTTTCATTAGTTTCGCTCACTCTCGAAATCAAGCATTTTACAGCAGGTTGGAGCAGCCTGTATCTCAGCACAGGAATAAGGTAGGGAAGAATTCTAAGGATCATTTTGACTGCCTCCAGAAGTTAGATCAGATGGCAAATTGGATTTGGTGCTAGGTCTTTCCCTTTAGGTTTTACCCCAACAATGTTTTCATTAGTTTCGCTCACTCTCGAAATCAAGCATTTTACAGCAGGTTGGAGCAGCCTGTATCTCAGCACAGGAATAAGGCAGGGAAGAATTCTAAGGATCATTTTGACTGCCTCCAGAAGTTAGATCAGATGGCAAATTGGATTTGGTGCTAGGTCTTTCCCTTTAGGTTTTACCCCAACAATGTTTTCATTAGTTTCGCTCACTCTCGAAATCAAGCATTTTACAGCAGGTTGGAGCAGCCTGTATCTCAGCACAGGAATAAGGTAGGGAAGAATTCTAAGGATCATTTTGACTGCCTCCAGAAGTTAGATCCGATGGCAAATTGGATTTGGTGCTAGGTCTTTCCCTTTAGGTTTTACCCCAACAATGTTTTCATTAGTTTCGCTCACTCTCGAAATCAAGCATTTTACAGCAGGTTGGAGCAGCCTGTATCTCAGCACAGGAATAAGGTAGGGAAGAATTCTAAGGATCATTTTGACTGCCTCCAGAAGTTAGATCAGATGGCAAATTGTATTTGGTGCTAGGTCTTTCCCTTTAGGTTTTACCCCAACAATGTTTTCATTAGTTTCGCTCACTCTCGAAATCAAGCATTTTACAGCAGGTTGGAGCAGCCTGTATCTCAGCACGGGAATAAGGTAGGGAAGAATTCTAAGGATCATTTTGACTGCCTCCAGAAGTTAGATCAGATGGCAAATTGGATTTGGTGCTAGGTCTTTCCCTTTAGGTTTTACCCCAACAATGTTTTCATTAGTTTCGCTCACTCTCGAAATCAAGCATTTTACAGCAGGTTGGAGCAGCCTGTATCTCAGCACAGGAATAAGGTAGGGGAGAATTCTAAAGATCATTTTGACTGCCTCCAGAAGTTAGATCAGATGGCAAATTGGATTTGGTGCTAGGTCTTTCCCTTTAGGTTTTACCCCAACAATGTTTTCATTAGTTTCGCTCACTCTCGAAATCAAGCATTTTACAGCAGGTTGGAGCAGCCTGTATCTCAGCACAGGAATAAGGTAGGGAAGAATTCAAATACTCATTTTGACTGCCTCCAGAAGTTAGATCAGATGGCAAATTGGATTTGGTGCTAGGTCTTTCCCTTTAGGTTTTACCCCAACAATGTTTTCATTAGTTTCGCTCACTCTCGAAATCAAGCATTTTACAGCAGGTTGGAGCAGCCTGTATCTCAGCACAGGAATAAGGTAGGGAAGAATTCAAATACTCATTTTGACTGCCTCCAGAAGTTAGATCAGATGGCAAATTGGATTTGGTGCTAGGTCTTTCCCTTTAGGTTTTACCCCAACAATGTTTTCATTAGTTTCGCTCACTCTCGAAATCAAGCATTTTACAGCAGGTTGGAGCAGCCTGTATCTCAGCACAGGAATAAGGTAGGGAAGAATTCTAAGGATCATTTTGACTGCCTCCAGAAGTTAGATCAGATGGCAAATTGGATTTGGTGCTAGGTCTTTCCCTTTAGGTTTTACCCCAACAATGTTTTCATTAGTTTCGCTCACTCTCGAAATCAAGCATTTTACAGCAGGTTGGAGCAGCCTGTATCTCAGCACAGGAATAAGGTAGGGAAGAATTCTAAGGATCATGTTGACTGCCTCCAGAAGTTAGATCAGATGGCAAATTGGATTTGGTGCTAGGTCTTTCCCTTTAGGTTTTACCCCAACAATGTTTTCATTAGTTTCGCTCACTCTCGAAATCAAGCATTTTACAGCAGGTTGGAGCAGCCTGTATCTCAGCACAGGAATAAGGTAGGGAAGAATTCAAATACTCATTTAGACTGCCTCCAGAAGTTAGATCAGATGGCAAATTGGATTTGGTGCTAGGTTTTTCCCTTTAGGTTTTACCCCAACAATGTTTTCATTAGTTTCGCTCACTCTCGAAATCAAGCATTTTACAGCAGGTTGGAGCAGCCTGTATCTCAGCACAGGAATAAGGTAGGGAAGAATTCTAAGGATCATTTTGACTGCCTCCAGAAGTTAGATCAGATGGCAAATTGGATTTGGTGCTAGGTCTTTCCCTTTAGGTTTTACCCCAACAATGTTTTCATTAGTTTCGCTCACTCTCGAAATCAAGCATTTTACAGCAGGTTGGAGCAGCCTGTATCTCAGCACAGGAATAAGGTAGGGAAGAATTCTAAGGATCATTTTGACTGCCTCCAGAAGTTAGATCAGATGGCAAATTGGATTTGGTGCTAGGTCTTTCCCTTTAGGTTTTACCCCAACAATGTTTTCATTAGTTTCGCTCACTCTCGAAATCAAGCATTTTACAGCAGGTTGGAGCAGCCTGTATCTCAGCACAGGAATAAGGTAGGGAAGAATTCTAAGGATCATTTTGACTGCCTCCAGAAGTTAGATCAGATGGCAAATTGGATTTGGTGCTAGGTCTTTCCCTTTAGGTTTTACCCCAACAATGTTTTCATTAGTTTCGCTCACTCTCGAAATCAAGCATTTTACAGCAGGTTGGAGCAGCCTGTATCTCAGCACAGGAATAAGGTAGGGAAGAATTCTAAGGATCATTTTGACTGCCTCCAGAAGTTAGATCAGATGGCAAATTGGATTTGGTGCTAGGTCTTTCCCTTTAGGTTTTACCCCAACAATGTTTTCATTAGTTTCGCTCCCTCTCGAAATCAAGCATTTTACAGCAGGTTGGAGCAGCCTGTATCTCAGCACAGGAATAAGGTAGGGAAGAATTCTAAGGATCATTTTGACTGCCTCCAGAAGTTAGATCAGATGGCAAATTGGATTTGGTGCTAGGTCTTTCCCTTTAGGTTTTACCCCAACAATGTTTTCATTAGTTTCGCTCACTCTCGAAATCAAGCATTTTACAGCAGGTTGGAGCAGCCTGTATCTCAGCACAGGAATAAGGTAGGGAAGAATTCTAAGGATCATTTTGACTGCCTCCAGAAGTTAGATCAGATGGCAAATTGGATTTGGTGCTAGGTCTTTCCCTTTAGGTTTTACCCCAACAATGTTTTCATTAGTTTCGCTCACTCTCGAAATCAAGCATTTTACAGCAGGTTGGAGCAGCCTGTATCTCAGCACAGGAATAAGGTAGGGAAGAATTCAAATACTCATTTTGACTGCCTCCAGAAGTTAGATCAGATGGCAAATTGGATTTGGTGCTAGGTCTTTCCCTTTAGGTTTTACCCCAACAATGTTTTCATTAGTTTCGCTCACTCTCGAAATCGAGCATTTTACAGCAGGTTGGAGCAGCCTGTATCTCAGCACAGGAATAAGGTAGGGAAGAATTCTAAGGATCATTTTGACTGCCTCCAGAAGTTAGATCAGATGGCAAATTGGATTTGGTGCTAGGTCTTTCCCTTTAGGTTTTACCCCAACAATGTTTTCATTAGTTTCGCTCACTCTCGAAATCAAGCATTTTACAGCAGGTTGGAGCAGCCTGTATCTCAGCACAGGAATAAGGTAGGGAAGAATTCTAAGGATCATTTTGACTGCCTCCAGAAGTTAGATCAGATGGCAAATTGGATTTGGTGCTAGGTCTTTCCCTTTAGGTTTTACCCCAACAACGTTTTCATTAGTTTCGCTCACTCTCGAAATCAAGCATTTTACAGCAGGTTGGAGCAGCCTGTATCTCAGCACAGGAATAAGGTAGGGAAGAATTCTAAGGATCATTTTGACTGCCTCCAGAAGTTAGATCGGATGGCAATTTGGATTTGGTGCTAGGCCTTTCCCTTTAGGTTTTACCCCAACAATGTTTTCATTAGTTTCACTCACTCTCGAAATCAAGCATTTTACAGCAGGTTGGAGCAGCCTGTATCTCAGCACAGGAATAAGGTAGGGAAGAATTCTAAGGATCATTTTGACTGCCTCCAGAAGTTAGATCAGATGGCAAATTGGATTTGGTGCTAGGTCTTTCCCTTTAGGTTTTACCCCAACAATGTTTTCATTAGTTTCGCTCACTCTCGAAATCAAGCATTTTACAGCAGGTTGGAGCAGCCTGTATCTCAGCACAGGAATAAGGTAGGGAAGAATTCTAAGGATCATTTTGACTGCCTCCAGAAGTTAGATCAGATGGCAAATTGGATTTGGTGCTAGGTCTTTCCCTTTAGGTTTTACCCCAACAATGTTTTCATTAGTTTCGCTCACTCTCGAAATCAAGCATTTTACAGCAGGTTGGAGCAGCCTGTATCTCAGCACAGGAATAAGGTAGGGAAGAATTCTAAGGATCATTTTGACTGCCTCCAGAAGTTAGATCAGATGGCAAATTGGATTTGGTGCTAGGTCTTTCCCTTTAGGTTTTACCCCAACAATGTTTTCATTAGTTTCGCTCACTCTCGAAATCAAGCATTTTACAGCAGGTTGGAGCAGCCTGTATCTCAGCACAGGAATAAGGTAGGGAAGAATTCTAAGGATCATTTTGACTGCCTCCAGAAGTTAGATCAGATGGCAAATTGGATTTGGTGCTAGGTCTTTCCCTTTAGGTTTTACCCCAACAATGTTTTCATTAGTTTCGCTCACTCTCGAAATCAAGCATTTTACAGCAGGTTGGAGCAGCCTGTATCTCAGCACAGGAATAAGGTAGGGAAGAATTCTAAGGATCATTTTGACTGCCTCCAGAAGTTAGATCAGATGGCAAATTGGATTTGGTGCTAGGTCTTTCCCTTTAGGTTTTACCCCAACAATGTTTTCATTAGTTTCGCTCCCTCTCGAAATCAAGCATTTTACAGCAGGTTGGAGCAGCCTGTATCTCAGCACAGGAATAAGGTAGGGAAGAATTCTAAGGATCATTTTGACTGCCTCCAGAAGTTAGATCAGATGGCAAATTGGATTTGGTGCTAGGTCTTTCCCTTTAGGTTTTACCCCAACAATGTTTTCATTAGTTTCGCTCACTCTCGAAATCAAGCATTTTACAGCAGGTTGGAGCAGCCTGTATCTCAGCACAGGAATAAGGTAGGGAAGAATTCTAAGGATCATTTTGACTGCCTCCAGAAGTTAGATCAGATGGCAAATTGGATTTGGTGCTAGGTCTTTCCCTTTAGGTTTTACCCCAACAATGTTTTCATTAGTTTCGCTCACTCTCGAAATCAAGCATTTTACAGCAGGTTGGAGCAGCCTGTATCTCAGCACAGGAATAAGGTAGGGAAGAATTCAAATACTCATTTTGACTGCCTCCAGAAGTTAGATCAGATGGCAAATTGGATTTGGTGCTAGGTCTTTCCCTTTAGGTTTTACCCCAACAATGTTTTCATTAGTTTCGCTCACTCTCGAAATCGAGCATTTTACAGCAGGTTGGAGCAGCCTGTATCTCAGCACAGGAATAAGGTAGGGAAGAATTCTAAGGATCATTTTGACTGCCTCCAGAAGTTAGATCAGATGGCAAATTGGATTTGGTGCTAGGTCTTTCCCTTTAGGTTTTACCCCAACAATGTTTTCATTAGTTTCGCTCACTCTCGAAATCAAGCATTTTACAGCAGGTTGGAGCAGCCTGTATCTCAGCACAGGAATAAGGTAGGGAAGAATTCTAAGGATCATTTTGACTGCCTCCAGAAGTTAGATCAGATGGCAAATTGGATTTGGTGCTAGGTCTTTCCCTTTAGGTTTTACCCCAACAACGTTTTCATTAGTTTCGCTCACTCTCGAAATCAAGCATTTTACAGCAGGTTGGAGCAGCCTGTATCTCAGCACAGGAATAAGGTAGGGAAGAATTCTAAGGATCATTTTGACTGCCTCCAGAAGTTAGATCAGATGGCAAATTGGATTTGGTGCTAGGCCTTTCCCTTTAGGTTTTACCCCAACAATGTTTTCATTAGTTTCACTCACTCTCGAAATCAAGCATTTTACAGCAGGTTGGAGCAGCCTGTATCTCAGCACAGGAATAAGGTAGGGAAGAATTCTAAGGATCATTTTGACTGCCTCCAGAAGTTAGATCAGATGGCAAATTGGATTTGGTGCTAGGTCTTTCCCTTTAGGTTTTACCCCAACAATGTTTTCATTAGTTTCGCTCACTCTCGAAATCAAGCATTTTACAGCAGGTTGGAGCAGCCTGTATCTCAGCACAGGAATAAGGTAGGGAAGAATTCTAAGGATCATTTTGACTGCCTCCAGAAGTTAGATCAGATGGCAAATTGGATTTGGTGCTAGGTCTTTCCCTTTAGGTTTTACCCCAACAATGTTTTCATTAGTTTCGCTCACTCTCGAAATCAAGCATTTTACAGCAGGTTGGAGCAGCCTGTATCTCAGCACAGGAATAAGGTAGGGAAGAATTCTAAGGATCATTTTGACTGCCTCCAGAAGTTAGATCAGATGGCAAATTGGATTTGGTGCTAGGTCTTTCCCTTTAGGTTTTACCCCAACAATGTTTTCATTAGTTTCGCTCACTCTCGAAATCAAGCATTTTACAGCAGGTTGGAGCAGCCTGTATCTCAGCACAGGAATAAGGTAGGGAAGAATTCAAATACTCATTTTGACTGCCTCCAGAAGTTAGATCAGATGGCAAATTGGATTTGGTGCTAGGTCTTTCCCTTTAGGTTTTACCCCAACAATGTTTTCATTAGTTTCGCTCACTCTCGAAATCAAGCATTTTACAGCAGGTTGGAGCAGCCTGTATCTCAGCACAGGAATAAGGTAGGGAAGAATTCTAAGGATCATTTTGACTGCCTCCAGAAGTTAGATCAGATGGCAAATTGGATTTGGTGCTAGGTCTTTCCCTTTAGGTTTTACCCCAACAATGTTTTCATTAGTTTCGCTCACTCTCGAAATCAAGCATTTTACAGCAGGTTGGAGCAGCCTGTATCTCAGCACAGGAATAAGGTAGGGAAGAATTCTAAGGATCATTTTGACTGCCTCCAGAAGTTAGATCCGATGGCAAATTGGATTTGGTGCTAGGTCTTTCCCTTTAGGTTTTACCCCAACAATGTTTTCATTAGTTTCGCTCACTCTCGAAATCAAGCATTTTACAGCAGGTTGGAGCAGCCTGTATCTCAGCACAGGAATAAGGTAGGGAAGAATTCTAAGGATCATTTTGACTGCCTCCAGAAGTTAGATCAGATGGCAAATTGGATTTGGTGCTAGGTCTTTCCCTTTAGGTTTTACCCCAACAATGTTTTCATTAGTTTTGCTCACTCTCGAAATCAAGCATTTTACAGCAGGTTGGAGCAGCCTGTATCTCAGCACAGGAATAAGGTAGGGAAGAATTCTAAGGATCATTTTGACTGCCTCCAGAAGTTAGATCAGATGGCAAATTGGATTTGGTGCTAGGTCTTTCCCTTTAGGTTTTACCCCAACAATGTTTTCATTAGTTTCGCTCACTCTCGAAATCAAGCATTTTACAGCAGGTTGGAGCAGCCTGTATCTCAGCACAGGAATAAGGCAGGGAAGAATTCTAAGGATCATTTTGACTGCCTCCAGAAGTTAGATCCGATGGCAAATTGGATTTGGTGCTAGGTCTTTCCCTTTAGGTTTTACCCCAACAATGTTTTCATTAGTTTCGCTCACTCTCGAAATCAAGCATTTTACAGCAGGTTGGAGCAGCCTGTATCTCAGCACAGGAATAAGGTAGGGAAGAATTCTAAGGATCATTTTGACTGCCTCCAGAAGTTAGATCAGATGGCAAATTGGATTTGGTGCTAGGTCTTTCCCTTTAGGTTTTACCCCAACAATGTTTTCATTAGTTTCGCTCACTCTCGAAATCAAGCATTTTACAGCAGGTTGGAGCAGCCTGTATCTCAGCACAGGAATAAGGTAGGGAAGAATTCTAAGGATCATTTTGACTGCCTCCAGAAGTTAGATCAGATGGCAAATTGGATTTGGTGCTAGGTCTTTCCCTTTAGGTTTTACCCCAACAATGTTTTCATTAGTTTTGCTCACTCTCGAAATCAAGCATTTTACAGCAGGTTGGAGCAGCCTGTATCTCAGCACAGGAATAAGGTAGGGAAGAATTCTAAGGATCATTTTGACTGCCTCCAGAAGTTAGATCAGATGGCAAATTGGATTTGGTACTAGGTCTTTCCCTTTAGGTTTTACCCCAACAATGTTTTCATTAGTTTCGCTCACTCTCGAAATCAAGCATTTTACAGCAGGTTGGAGCAGCCTGTATCTCAGCACAGGAATAAGGTAGGGAAGAATTCAAATACTCATTTTGACTGCCTCCAGAAGTTAGATCAGATGGCAAATTGGATTTGGTGCTAGGTCTTTCCCTTTAGGTTTTACCCCAACAATGTTTTCATTAGTTTCGCTCACTCTCGAAATCAAGCATTTTACAGCAGGTTGGAGCAGCCTGTATCTCAGCACAGGAATAAGGTAGGGAAGAATTCTAAGGATCATTTTGACTGCCTCCAGAAGTTAGATCAGATGGCAAATTGGATTTGGTGCTAGGTCTTTCCCTTTAGGTTTTACCCCAACAATGTTTTCATTAGTTTCGCTCACTCTCGAAATCAAGCATTTTACAGCAGGTTGGAGCAGCCTGTATCTCAGCACAGGAATAAGGTAGGGAAGAATTCTAAGGATCATTTTGACTGCCTCCAGAAGTTAGATCAGATGGCAAATTGGATTTGGTGCTAGGTCTTTCCCTTTAGGTTTTACCCCAACAATGTTTTCATTAGTTTCGCTCACTCTCGAAATCAAGCATTTTACAGCAGGTTGGAGCAGCCTGTATCTCAGCACAGGAATAAGGTAGGGAAGAATTCAAATACTCATTTTGACTGCCTCCAGAAGTTAGATCAGATGGCAAATTGGATTTGGTGCTAGGTCTTTCCCTTTAGGTTTTACCCCAACAATGTTTTCATTAGTTTCGCTCACTCTCGAAATCGAGCATTTTACAGCAGGTTGGAGCAGCCTGTATCTCAGCACAGGAATAAGGTAGGGAAGAATTCTAAGGATCATTTTGACTGCCTCCAGAAGTTAGATCAGATGGCAAATTGGATTTGGTGCTAGGTCTTTCCCTTTAGGTTTTACCCCAACAATGTTTTCATTAGTTTTGCTCACTCTCGAAATCAAGCATTTTACAGCAGGTTGGAGCAGCCTGTATCTCAGCACAGGAATAAGGTAGGGAAGAATTCTAAGGATCATTTTGACTGCCTCCAGAAGTTAGATCAGATGGCAAATTGGATTTGGTGCTAGGTCTTTCCCTTTAGGTTTTACCCCAACAATGTTTTCATTAGTTTCGCTCACTCTCGAAATCAAGCATTTTACAGCAGGTTGGAGCAGCCTGTATCTCAGCACAGGAATAAGGTAGGGAAGAATTCTAAGGATCATTTTGACTGCCTCCAGAAGTTAGATCAGATGGCAAATTGGATTTGGTGCTAGGTCTTTCCCTTTAGGTTTTACCCCAACAATGTTTTCATTAGTTTTGCTCACTCTCGAAATCAAGCATTTTACAGCAGGTTGGAGCAGCCTGTATCTCAGCACAGGAATAAGGTAGGGAAGAATTCTAAGGATCATTTTGACTGCCTCCAGAAGTTAGATCAGATGGCAAATTGGATTTGGTGCTAGGTCTTTCCCTTTAGGTTTTACCCCAACAATGTTTTCATTAGTTTCGCTCACTCTCGAAATCAAGCATTTTACAGCAGGTTGGAGCAGCCTGTATCTCAGCACAGGAATAAGGTAGGGAAGAATTCAAATACTCATTTTGACTGCCTCCAGAAGTTAGATCAGATGGCAAATTGGATTTGGTGCTAGGTCTTTCCCTTTAGGTTTTACCCCAACAATGTTTTCATTAGTTTCGCTCACTCTCGAAATCAAGCATTTTACAGCAGGTTGGAGCAGCCTGTATCTCAGCACAGGAATAAGGTAGGGAAGAATTCTAAGGATCATTTTGACTGCCTCCAGAAGTTAGATCAGATGGCAAATTGGATTTGGTGCTAGGTCTTTCCCTTTAGGTTTTACCCCAACAATGTTTTCATTAGTTTTGCTCACTCTCGAAATCAAGCATTTTACAGCAGGTTGGAGCAGCCTGTATCTCAGCACAGGAATAAGGTAGGGAAGAATTCTAAGGATCATTTTGACTGCCTCCAGAAGTTAGATCAGATGGCAAATTGGATTTGGTGCTAGGTCTTTCCCTTTAGGTTTTACCCCAACAATGTTTTCATTAGTTTCGCTCACTCTCGAAATCAAGCATTTTACAGCAGGTTGGAGCAGCCTGTATCTCAGCACAGGAATAAGGTAGGGAAGAATTCTAAGGATCATTTTGACTGCCTCCAGAAGTTAGATCAGATGGCAAATTGGATTTGGTGCTAGGTCTTTCCCTTTAGGTTTTACCCCAACAATGTTTTCATTAGTTTCGCTCACTCTCGAAATCAAGCATTTTACAGCAGGTTGGAGCAGCCTGTATCTCAGCACAGGAATAAGGTAGGGAAGAATTCTAAGGATCATTTTGACTGCCTCCAGAAGTTAGATCAGATGGCAAATTGGATTTGGTACTAGGTCTTTCCCTTTAGGTTTTACCCCAACAATGTTTTCATTAGTTTCGCTCACTCTCGAAATCAAGCATTTTACAGCAGGTTGGAGCAGCCTGTATCTCAGCACAGGAATAAGGTAGGGAAGAATTCTAAGGATCATTTTGACTGCCTCCAGAAGTTAGATCAGATGGCAAATTGGATTTGGTGCTAGGTCTTTCCCTTTAGGTTTTACCCCAACAATGTTTTCATTAGTTTCGCTCACTCTCGAAATCAAGCATTTTACAGCAGGTTGGAGCAGCCTGTATCTCAGCACAGGGAATAAGGTAGGGAAGAATTCAAATACTCATTTTGACTGCCTCCAGAAGTTAGATCAGATGGCAAATTGGATTTGGTGCTAGGTCTTTCCCTTTAGGTTTTACCCCAACAATGTTTTCATTAGTTTCGCTCACTCTCGAAATCAAGCATTTTACAGCAGGTTGGAGCAGCCTGTATCTCAGCACAGGAATAAGGTAGGGAAGAATTCTAAGGATCATTTTGACTGCCTCCAGAAGTTAGATCAGATGGCAAATTGGATTTGGTGCTAGGTCTTTCCCTTTAGGTTTTACCCCAACAATGTTTTCATTAGTTTCGCTCACTCTCGAAATCAAGCATTTTACAGCAGGTTGGAGCAGCCTGTATCTCAGCACAGGAATAAGGTAGGGAAGAATTCTAAGGATCATTTTGACTGCCTCCAGAAGTTAGATCAGATGGCAAATTGGATTTGGTGCTAGGTCTTTCCCTTTAGGTTTTACCCCAACAATGTTTTCATTAGTTTCGCTCACTCTCGAAATCAAGCATTTTACAGCAGGTTGGAGCAGCCTGTATCTCAGCACAGGAATAAGGTAGGGAAGAATTCTAAGGATCATTTTGACTGCCTCCAGAAGTTAGATCAGATGGCAAATTGGATTTGGTGCTAGGTCTTTCCCTTTTAGGTTTTACCCCAACAATGTTTTCATTAGTTTCGCTCACTCTCGAAATCAAGCATTTTACAGCAGGTTGGAGCAGCCTGTATCTCAGCACAGGAATAAGGTAGGGAAGAATTCTAAGGATCATTTTGACTGCCTCCAGAAGTTAGATCAGATGGCAAATTGGATTTGGTGCTAGGTCTTTCCCTTTAGGTTTTACCCCAACAATGTTTTCATTAGTTTCGCTCACTCTCGAAATCAAGCATTTTACAGCAGGTTGGAGCAGCCTGTATCTCAGCACAGGAATAAGGTAGGGAAGAATTCAAATACTCATTTTGACTGCCTCCAGAAGTTAGATCAGATGGCAAATTGGATTTGGTGCTAGGTCTTTCCCTTTAGGTTTTACCCCAACAATGTTTTCATTAGTTTCGCTCACTCTCGAAATCAAGCATTTTACAGCAGGTTGGAGCAGCCTGTATCTCAGCACAGGAATAAGGTAGGGAAGAATTCTAAGGATCATTTTGACTGCCTCCAGAAGTTAGATCAGATGGCAAATTGGATTTGGTGCTAGGTCTTTCCCTTTAGGTTTTACCCCAACAATGTTTTCATTAGTTTCGCTCACTCTCGAAATCAAGCATTTTACAGCAGGTTGGAGCAGCCTGTATCTCAGCACAGGAATAAGGTAGGGAAGAATTCTAAGGCTCATTTTGGACTGCCTCCAGAAGTTAGATCAGATGGCAAATTGGATTTGGTGCTAGGTCTTTCCCTTTAGGTTTTACCCCCAACAATGTTTTCATTAGTTTCGCTCACTCTCGAAATCAAGCATTTTTACAGCAGGTTGGAGCAGCCTGTATCTCAGCACAGGAATAAGGTAGGGAAGAATTCTAAGGATCATTTTGACTGCCTCCAGAAGTTAGATCAGATGGCAAATTGGATTTTGGTACTAGGTCTTTCCCTTTAGGTTTTACCCCAACAATGTTTTCATTAGTTTCGCTCACTCTCGAAATCAAGCATTTTACAGCAGGTTGGAGCAGCCTGTATCTCAGCACAGGAATAAGGTAGGGAAGAATTCTAAGGATCATTTTGACTGCCTCCAGAAGTTAGATCAGATGGCAAATTGGATTTGGTGCTAGGTCTTTCCCTTTAGGTTTTACCCCAACAATGTTTTCATTAGTTTCGCTCACTCTCGAAATCAAGCATTTTACAGCAGGTTGGAGCAGCCTGTATCTCAGCACAGGGAATAAGGTAGGGAAGAATTCAAATACTCATTTTGACTGCCTCCAGAAGTTAGATCAGATGGCAAATTGGATTTGGTGCTAGGTCTTTCCCTTTAGGTTTTACCCCAACAATGTTTTCATTAGTTTCGCTCACTCTCGAAATCAAGCATTTTACAGCAGGTTGGAGCAGCCTGTATCTCAGCACAGGAATAAGGTAGGGAAGAATTCTAAGGATCATTTTGACTGCCTCCAGAAGTTAGATCAGATGGCAAATTGGATTTGGTGCTAGGTCTTTCCCTTTAGGTTTTACCCCAACAATGTTTTCATTAGTTTCGCTCACTCTCGAAATCAAGCATTTTACAGCAGGGTTGGAGCAGCCTGTATCTCAGCACAGGAATAAGGTAGGGAAGAATTCTAAGGATCATTTGACTGCCTCCAGAAGTTAGATCAGATGGCAAATTGGATTTGGTGCTAGGTCTTTCCCTTTAGGTTTTACCCCAACAATGTTTTCATTAGTTTCGCTCACTCTCGAAATCAAGCATTTTACAGCAGGTTGGAGCAGCCTGTATCTCAGCACAGGAATAAGGTAGGGAAGAATTCTAAGGATCATTTTGACTGCCTCCAGAAGTTAGATCAGATGGCAAATTGGATTTGGTGCTAGGTCTTTCCCTTTAGGTTTTACCCCAACAATGTTTTCATTAGTTTCGCTCACTCTCGAAATCAAGCATTTTACAGCAGGTTGGAGCAGCCTGTATCTCAGCACAGGAATAAGGTAGGGAAGAATTCAAATACTCATTTTGACTGCCTCCAGAAGTTAGATCAGATGGCAAATTGGATTTGGTGCTAGGTCTTTCCCTTTAGGTTTTACCCCAACAATGTTTTCATTAGTTTTGCTCACTCTCGAAATCAAGCATTTTTACAGCAGGTTGGAGCAGCCTGTATCTCAGCACAGGAATAAGGTAGGGAAGAATTCTAAGGATCATTTTGACTGCCTCCAGAAGTTAGATCAGATGGCAAATTGGATTTGGTGCTAGGTCTTTCCCTTTAGGTTTTACCCCAACAGATGTTTTCATTAGTTTCGCTCACTCTCGAAATCAAGCATTTTACAGCAGGTTGGAGCAGCCTGTATCTCAGCACAGGAATAAGGTAGGAAGAATTCTAAGGATCATTTTGACTGCCTCCAGAAGTTAGATCAGATGGCAAATTGGATTTGGTGCTAGGTCTTTCCCTTTAGGTTTTACCCCAACAATGTTTTCATTAGTTTCGCTCACTCTCGAAATCAAGCATTTTACAGCAGGTTGGAGCAGCCTGTATCTCAGCACAGGAATAAGGTAGGGGAAGAATTCAAATACTCATTTTGACTGCCTCCAGAAGTTAGATCAGATGGCAAATTGGATTTGGTGCTAGGTCTTTCCCTTTAGGTTTTACCCCAACAATGTTTTCATTAGTTTCGCTCACTCTCGAAATCAAGCATTTTACAGCAGGTTGGAGCAGCCTGTATCTCAGCACAGGAATAAGGTAGGGAAGAATTCTAAGGATCATTTTGACTGCCTCCAGAAGTTAGATCAGATGGCAAATTGGATTTGGTGCTAGGTCTTTCCCTTTAGGTTTTACCCCAACAATGTTTTTCATTAGTTTCGCTCACTCTCGAAATCAAGCAATTTTACAGCAGGTTGGAGCAGCCTGTATCTCAGCACAGGAATAAGGTAGGGAAGAATTCTAAGGATCATTTTGACTGCCTCCAGAAGTTAGATCAGATGGCAAATTGGATTTGGTGCTAGGTCTTTCCCTTTAGGTTTTACCCCCAACAATGTTTTCATTAGTTTCGCTCACTCTCGAAATCAAGCATTTTACAGCAGGTTGGAGCAGCCCTGTATCTCAGCACAGGAATAAGGTAGGGAAGAATTCAAATACTCATTTTGACTGCCCTCCAGAAGTTAGATCAGATGGCAAATTGGATTTGGTGCTAGGTCTTTCCCTTTAGGTTTTACCCCAACAATGTTTTCATTAGTTTCGCTCACTCTCGAAATCAAGCATTTTACAGCAGGTTGGAGCAGCCTGTATCTCAGCACAGGAATAAGGTAGGGAAGAATTCTAAGGATCATTTTGACTGCCTCCAGAAGTTAGATCAGATGGCAAATTGGATTTGGTGCTAGGTCTTTCCCTTTAGGTTTTACCCCAACAATGTTTTCATTAGTTTCGCTCACTCTCGAAATCAAGCATTTTTACAGCAGGTTGGAGCAGCCTGTATCTCAGCACAGGAATAAGGTAGGGAAGAATTCTAAGGATCATTTTGACTGCCTCCAGAAGTTAGATCAGATGGCAAATTGGATTTGGTGCTAGGTCTTTCCCTTTAGGTTTTACCCCAACAATGTTTTCATTAGTTTCGCTCACTCTCGAAATCAAGCATTTTACAGCAGGTTGGAGCAGCCTGTATCTCAGCACAGGAATAAGGTAGGGGAAGAATTCTAAGGATCATTTTGACTGCCTCTAGAAGTTAGATCAGATGGCAAATTGGATTTGGTGCTAGGTCTTTCCCTTTAGGTTTTACCCCAACAATGTTTTCATTAGTTTCGCTCACTCTCGAAATCAAGCATTTTACAGCAGGTTGGAGCAGCCTGTATCTCAGCACAGGAATAAGGTAGGGAAGAATTCTAAGGATCATTTTGACTGCCTCCAGAAGTTAGATCAGATGGCAAATTGGATTTGGTGCTAGGTCTTTCCCTTTAGGTTTTACCCCAACAATGTTTTCATTAGTTTCGCTCACTCTCAAAATCAAGCATTTTACAGCAGGTTGGAGCAGCCTGTATCTCAGCACAGGAATAAGGTAGGGAAGAATTCTAAGGATCATTTTGACTGCCTCCAGAAGTTAGATCAGATGGCAAATTGGATTTGGTGCTAGGTCTTTCCCTTTAGGTTTTACCCCAACAATGTTTTCATTAGTTTCGCTCACTCTCGAAATCAAGCATTTTACAGCAGGTTGGAGCAGCCTGTATCTCAGCACAGGAATAAGGTAGGGGAAGAATTCTAAGGATCATTTTGACTGCCTCCAGAAGTTAGATCAGATGGCAAATTGGATTTGGTGCTAGGTCTTTCCCTTTAGGTTTTACCCCAACAATGTTTTCATTAGTTTTGCTCACTCTCGAAATCAAGCATTTTACAGCAGGTTGGAGCAGCCTGTATCTCAGCACAGGAATAAGGTAGGGAAGAATTCTAAGGATCATTTTGACTGCCTCCAGAAGTTAGATCAGATGGCAAATTGGATTTGGTGCTAGGTCTTTCCCTTTAGGTTTTACCCCAACAATGTTTTCATTAGTTTTGCTCACTCTCGAAATCAAGCATTTTACAGCAGGGTTGGAGCAGCCTGTATCTCAGCACAGGAATAAGGTAGGGAAGAATTCTAAGGATCATTTTGACTGCCTCCAGAAGTTAGATCAGATGGCAAATTGGATTTGGTGCTAGGTCTTTCCCTTTAGGTTTTACCCCAACAATGTTTTCATTAGTTTCGCTCACTCTCGAAATCAAGCATTTTACAGCAGGTTGGAGCAGCCTGTATCTCAGCACAGGAATAAGGTAGGGAAGAATTCTAAGGATCATTTTGACTGCCTCCAGAAGTTAGATCAGATGGCAAATTGGATTTGGTACTAGGTCTTTTCCTTTAGGTTTTACCCCAACAATGTTTTCATTAGTTTCGCTCACTCTCGAAATCAAGCATTTTACAGCAGGTTGGAGCAGCCTGTATCTCAGCACTGGAATAAGGTAGGGAAGAATTCTAAGGATCATTTTGACTGCCTCTAGAAGTTAGATCAGATGGCAAATTGGATTTGGTGCTAGGTCTTTCCCTTTAGGTTTTACCCCAACAATGTTTTCATTAGTTTCGCTCACTCTCGAAATCAAGCATTTTACAGCAGGTTGGAGCAGCCTGTATCTCAGCACAGGAATAAGGTAGGGAAGAATTCAAATACTCATTTTGACTGCCTCCAGAAGTTAGATCAGATGGCAAATTGGATTTGGTGCTAGGTCTTTCCCTTTAGGTTTTACCCCAACAATGTTTTCATTAGTTTCGCTCACTCTCGAAATCAAGCATTTTACAGCAGGTTGGAGCAGCCTGTATCTCAGCACAGGAATAAGGTAGGGAAGAATTCTAAGGATCATTTTGACTGCCTCCAGAAGTTAGATCAGATGGCAAATTGGATTTGGTGCTAGGTCTTTCCCTTTAGGTTTTACCCCAACAATGTTTTCATTAGTTTCGCTCACTCTCGAAATCAAGCATTTTACAGCAGGTTGGAGCAGCCTGTATCTCAGCACAGGAATAAGGTAGGGAAGAATTCTAAGGATCATTTTGACTGCCTCCAGAAGTTAGATCAGATGGCAAATTGGATTTGGTGCTAGGTCTTTCCCTTTAGGTTTTACCCCAACAATGTTTTCATTAGTTTCGCTCACTCTCGAAATCAAGCATTTTACAGCAGGTTGGAGCAGCCTGTATCTCAGCACAGGAATAAGGTAGGGAAGAATTCTAAGGATCATTTTGACTGCCTCCAGAAGTTAGATCAGATGGCAAATTGGATTTGGTGCTAGGTCTTTCCCTTTAGGTTTTACCCCAACAATGTTTTCATTAGTTTCGCTCACTCTCGAAATCAAGCATTTTACAGCAGGTTGGAGCAGCCTGTATCTCAGCACAGGAATAAGGTAGGGAAGAATTCTAAGGCTCATTTTGACTGCCTCCAGAAGTTAGATCAGATGGCAAATTGGATTTGGTGCTAGGTCTTTCCCTTTAGGTTTTACCCCAACAATGTTTTCATTAGTTTCGCTCACTCTCGAAATCAAGCATTTTACAGCAGGTTGGAGCAGCCTGTATCTCAGCACAGGAATAAGGTAGGGAAGAATTCTAAGGATCATTTTGACTGCCTCCAGAAGTTAGATCAGATGGCAAATTGGATTTGGTGCTAGGTCTTTCCCTTTAGGTTTTACCCCAACAATGTTTTCATTAGTTTCGCTCACTCTCGAAATCAAGCATTTTACAGCAGGTTGGAGCAGCCTGTATCTCAGCACAGGAATAAGGTAGGGAAGAATTCTAAGGATCATTTTGACTGCCTCCAGAAGTTAGATCAGATGGCAAATTGGATTTGGTGCTAGGTCTTTCCCTTTAGGTTTTACCCCAACAATGTTTTCATTAGTTTCGCTCACTCTCGAAATCAAGCATTTTACAGCAGGTTGGAGCAGCCTGTATCTCAGCACAGGAATAAGGTAGGGAAGAATTCAAATACTCATTTTGACTGCCTCCAGAAGTTAGATCAGACGGCAAATTGGATTTGGTGCTAGGTCTTTCCCTTTAGGTTTTACCCCAACAATGTTTTCATTAGTTTCGCTCACTCTCGAAATCAAGCATTTTACAGCAGGTTGGAGCAGCCTGTATCTCAGCACAGGAATAAGGTAGGGAAGAATTCTAAGGATCATTTTGACTGCCTCCAGAAGTTAGATCAGATGGCAAATTGGATTTGGTGCTAGGTCTTTCCCTTTAGGTTTTACCCCAACAATGTTTTCATTAGTTTCGCTCACTCTCGAAATCAAGCATTTTACAGCAGGTTGGAGCAGCCTGTATCTCAGCACAGGAATAAGGTAGGGAAGAATTCAAATACTCATTTTGACTGCCTCCAGAAGTTAGATCAGATGGCAAATTGGATTTGGTGCTAGGTCTTTCCCTTTAGGTTTTACCCCAACAATGTTTTCATTAGTTTCGCTCACTCTCGAAATCAAGCATTTTACAGCAGGTTGGAGCAGCCTGTATCTCAGCACAGGAATAAGGTAGGGAAGAATTCTAAGGATCATTTTGACTGCCTCCAGAAGTTAGATCAGATGGCAAATTGGATTTGGTGCTAGGTCTTTCCCTTTAGGTTTTACCCCAACAATGTTTTCATTAGTTTCGCTCACTCTCGAAATCAAGCATTTTACAGCAGGTTGGAGCAGCCTGTATCTCAGCACAGGAATAAGGTAGGGAAGAATTCAAATACTCATTTTGACTGCCTCCAGAAGTTAGATCAGATGGCAAATTGGATTTGGTGCTAGGTCTTTCCCTTTAGGTTTTACCCCAACAATGTTTTCATTAGTTTCGCTCACTCTCGAAATCAAGCATTTTACAGCAGGTTGGAGCAGCCTGTATCTCAGCACAGGAATAAGGTAGGGAAGAATTCAAATACTCATTTTGACTGCCTCCAGAAGTTAGATCAGATGGCAAATTGGATTTGGTGCTAGGTCTTTCCCTTTAGGTTTTACCCCAACAATGTTTTCATTAGTTTCGCTCACTCTCGAAATCAAGCATTTTACAGCAGGTTGGAGCAGCCTGTATCTCAGCACAGGAATAAGGTAGGGAAGAATTCTAAGGATCATTTTGACTGCCTCCAGAAGTTAGATCAGATGGCAAATTGGATTTGGTGCTAGGTCTTTCCCTTTAGGTTTTACCCCAACAATGTTTTCATTAGTTTCGCTCACTCTCGAAATCAAGCATTTTACAGCAGGTTGGAGCAGCCTGTATCTCAGCACAGGAATAAGGTAGGGAAGAATTCAAATACTCATTTTGACTGCCTCCAGAAGTTAGATCAGACGGCAAATTGGATTTGGTGCTAGGTCTTTCCCTTTAGGTTTTACCCCAACAATGTTTTCATTAGTTTCGCTCACTCTCGAAATCAAGCATTTTACAGCAGGTTGGAGCAGCCTGTATCTCAGCACAGGAATAAGGTAGGGAAGAATTCAAATACTCATTTTGACTGCCTCCAGAAGTTAGATCAGATGGCAAATTGGATTTGGTGCTAGGTCTTTCCCTTTAGGTTTTACCCCAACAATGTTTTCATTAGTTTCGCTCACTCTCGAAATCAAGCATTTTACAGCAGGTTGGAGCAGCCTGTATCTCAGCACAGGAATAAGGTAGGGAAGAATTCAAATACTCATTTTGACTGCCTCCAGAAGTTAGATCAGATGGCAAATTGGATTTGGTGCTAGGTCTTTCCCTTTAGGTTTTACCCCAACAATGTTTTCATTAGTTTCGCTCACTCTCGAAATCAAGCATTTTACAGCAGGTTGGAGCAGCCTGTATCTCAGCACAGGAATAAGGTAGGGAAGAATTCAAATACTCATTTTGACTGCCTCCAGAAGTTAGATCAGATGGCAAATTGGATTTGGTGCTAGGCCTTTCCCTTTAGGTTTTACCCCAACAATGTTTTCATTAGTTTCGCTCACTCTCGAAATCAAGCATTTTACAGCAGGTTGGAGCAGCCTGTATCTCAGCACAGGAATAAGGTAGGGAAGAATTCTAAGGATCATTTTGACTGCCTCCAGAAGTTAGATCAGATGGCAAATTGGATTTGGTGCTAGGTCTTTCCCTTTAGGTTTTACCCCAACAATGTTTTCATTAGTTTCGCTCACTCTCGAAATCAAGCATTTTACAGCAGGCTGGAGCAGCCTGTATCTCAGCACAGGAATAAGGTAGGGAAGAATTCTAAGGATCATTTTGACTGCCTCCAGAAGTTAGATCAGATGGCAAATTGGATTTGGTGCTAGGTCTTTCCCTTTAGGTTTTACCCCAACAATGTTTTCATTAGTTTCGCTCACTCTCGAAATCAAGCATTTTACAGCAGGTTGGAGCAGCCTGTATCTCAGCACAGGAATAAGGTAGGGAAGAATTCAAATACTCATTTTGACTGCCTCCAGAAGTTAGATCAGATGGCAAATTGGATTTGGTGCTAGGTCTTTCCCTTTAGGTTTTACCCCAACAATGTTTTCATTAGTTTCGCTCACTCTCGAAATCAAGCATTTTACAGCAGGTTGGAGCAGCCTGTATCTCAGCACAGGAATAAGGTAGGGAAGAATTCTAAGGATCATTTTGACTGCCTCCAGAAGTTAGATCAGATGGCAAATTGGATTTGGTGCTAGGTCTTTCCCTTTAGGTTTTACCCCAACAATGTTTTCATTAGTTTCGCTCACTCTCGAAATCAAGCATTTTACAGCAGGTTGGAGCAGCCTGTATCTCAGCACAGGAATAAGGTAGGGAAGAATTCAAATACTCATTTTGACTGCCTCCAGAAGTTAGATCAGATGGCAAATTGGATTTGGTGCTAGGTCTTTCCCTTTAGGTTTTACCCCAACAATGTTTTCATTAGTTTCGCTCACTCTCGAAATCAAGCATTTTACAGCAGGTTGGAGCAGCCTGTATCTCAGCACAGGAATAAGGTAGGGAAGAATTCTAAGGATCATTTTGACTGCCTCCAGAAGTTAGATCAGATGGCAAATTGGATTTGGTGCTAGGTCTTTCCCTTTAGGTTTTACCCCAACAATGTTTTCATTAGTTTCGCTCACTCTCAAAATCAAGCATTTTACAGCAGGTTGGAGCAGCCTGTATCTCAGCACAGGAATAAGGTAGGGAAGAATTCAAATACTCATTTTGACTGCCTCCAGAAGTTAGATCAGATGGCAAATTGGATTTGGTGCTAGGTCTTTCCCTTTAGGTTTTACCCCAACAATGTTTTCATTAGTTTCGCTCACTCTCGAAATCAAGCATTTTACAGCAGGTTGGAGCAGCCTGTATCTCAGCACAGGAATAAGGTAGGGAAGAATTCAAATACTCATTTTGACTGCCTCCAGAAGTTAGATCAGATGGCAAATTGGATTTGGTGCTAGGTCTTTCCCTTTAGGTTTTACCCCAACAATGTTTTCATTAGTTTCGCTCACTCTCGAAATCAAGCATTTTACAGCAGGTTGGAGCAGCCTGTATCTCAGCACAGGAATAAGGTAGGGAAGAATTCAAATACTCATTTTGACTGCCTCCAGAAGTTAGATCAGATGGCAAATTGGATTTGGTGCTAGGTCTTTCCCTTTAGGTTTTACCCCAACAATGTTTTCATTAGTTTCGCTCACTCTCGAAATCAAGCATTTTACAGCAGGTTGGAGCAGCCTGTATCTCAGCACAGGAATAAGGTAGGGAAGAATTCTAAGGATCATTTTGACTGCCTCCAGAAGTTAGATCAGATGGCAAATTGGATTTGGTGCTAGGTCTTTCCCTTTAGGTTTTACCCCAACAATGTTTTCATTAGTTTCGCTCACTCTCGAAATCAAGCATTTTACAGCAGGTTGGAGCAGCCTGTATCTCAGCACAGGAATAAGGTAGGGAAGAATTCAAATACTCATTTTGACTGCCTCCAGAAGTTAGATCAGATGGCAAATTGGATTTGGTGCTAGGCCTTTCCCTTTAGGTTTTACCCCAACAATGTTTTCATTAGTTTCGCTCACTCTCGAAATCAAGCATTTTACAGCAGGTTGGAGCAGCCTGTATCTCAGCACAGGAATAAGGTAGGGAAGAATTCTAAGGATCATTTTGACTGCCTCCAGAAGTTAGATCAGATGGCAAATTGGATTTGGTGCTAGGTCTTTCCCTTTAGGTTTTACCCCAACAATGTTTTCATTAGTTTCGCTCACTCTCGAAATCAAGCATTTTACAGCAGGTTGGAGCAGCCTGTATCTCAGCACAGGAATAAGGTAGGGAAGAATTCAAATACTCATTTTGACTGCCTCCAGAAGTTAGATCAGATGGCAAATTGGATTTGGTGCTAGGCCTTTCCCTTTAGGTTTTACCCCAACAATGTTTTCATTAGTTTCGCTCACTCTCGAAATCAAGCATTTTACAGCAGGTTGGAGCAGCCTGTATCTCAGCACAGGAATAAGGTAGGGAAGAATTCTAAGGATCATTTTGACTGCCTCCAGAAGTTAGATCAGATGGCAAATTGGATTTGGTGCTAGGTCTTTCCCTTTAGGTTTTACCCCAACAATGTTTTCATTAGTTTCGCTCACTCTCGAAATCAAGCATTTTACAGCAGGTTGGAGCAGCCTGTATCTCAGCACAGGAATAAGGTAGGGAAGAATTCTAAGGATCATTTTGACTGCCTCCAGAAGTTAGATCAGATGGCAAATTGGATTTGGTGCTAGGTCTTTCCCTTTAGGTTTTACCCCAACAATGTTTTCATTAGTTTCGCTCACTCTCGAAATCAAGCATTTTACAGCAGGTTGGAGCAGCCTGTATCTCAGCACAGGAATAAGGTAGGGAAGAATTCTAAGGATCATTTTGACTGCCTCCAGAAGTTAGATCAGATGGCAAATTGGATTTGGTGCTAGGTCTTTCCCTTTAGGTTTTACCCCAACAATGTTTTCATTAGTTTCGCTCACTCTCGAAATCAAGCATTTTACAGCAGGTTGGAGCAGCCTGTATCTCAGCACAGGAATAAGGTAGGGAAGAATTCTAAGGATCATTTTGACTGCCTCCAGAAGTTAGATCAGATGGCAAATTGGATTTGGTGCTAGGTCTTTCCCTTTAGGTTTTACCCCAACAATGTTTTCATTAGTTTCGCTCACTCTCGAAATCAAGCATTTTACAGCAGGTTGGAGCAGCCTGTATCTCAGCACAGGAATAAGGTAGGGAAGAATTCAAATACTCATTTTGACTGCCTCCAGAAGTTAGATCAGATGGCAAATTGGATTTGGTGCTAGGTCTTTCCCTTTAGGTTTTACCCCAACAATGTTTTCATTAGTTTCGCTCACTCTCGAAATCAAGCATTTTACAGCAGGTTGGAGCAGCCTGTATCTCAGCACAGGAATAAGGTAGGGAAGAATTCTAAGGATCATTTTGACTGCCTCCAGAAGTTAGATCAGATGGCAAATTGGATTTGGTGCTAGGTCTTTCCCTTTAGGTTTTACCCCAACAATGTTTTCATTAGTTTCGCTCACTCTCGAAATCAAGCATTTTACAGCAGGTTGGAGCAGCCTGTATCTCAGCACAGGAATAAGGTAGGGAAGAATTCAAATACTCATTTTGACTGCCTCCAGAAGTTAGATCAGACGGCAAATTGGATTTGGTGCTAGGTCTTTCCCTTTAGGTTTTACCCCAACAATGTTTTCATTAGTTTCGCTCACTCTCGAAATCAAGCATTTTACAGCAGGTTGGAGCAGCCTGTATCTCAGCACAGGAATAAGGTAGGGAAGAATTCAAATACTCATTTTGACTGCCTCCAGAAGTTAGATCAGATGGCAAATTGGATTTGGTGCTAGGTCTTTCCCTTTAGGTTTTACCCCAACAATGTTTTCATTAGTTTCGCTCACTCTCGAAATCAAGCATTTTACAGCAGGTTGGAGCAGCCTGTATCTCAGCACAGGAATAAGGTAGGGAAGAATTCAAATACTCATTTTGACTGCCTCCAGAAGTTAGATCAGATGGCAAATTGGATTTGGTGCTAGGCCTTTCCCTTTAGGTTTTACCCCAACAATGTTTTCATTAGTTTCGCTCACTCTCGAAATCAAGCATTTTACAGCAGGTTGGAGCAGCCTGTATCTCAGCACAGGAATAAGGTAGGGAAGAATTCTAAGGATCATTTTGACTGCCTCCAGAAGTTAGATCAGATGGCAAATTGGATTTGGTGCTAGGTCTTTCCCTTTAGGTTTTACCCCAACAATGTTTTCATTAGTTTCGCTCCCTCTCGAAATCAAGCATTTTACAGCAGGTTGGAGCAGCCTGTATCTCAGCACAGGAATAAGGTAGGGAAGAATTCAAATACTCATTTTGACTGCCTCCAGAAGTTAGATCAGATGGCAAATTGGATTTGGTGCTAGGTCTTTCCCTTTAGGTTTTACCCCAACAATGTTTTCATTAGTTTCGCTCACTCTCGAAATCAAGCATTTTACAGCAGGTTGGAGCAGCCTGTATCTCAGCACAGGAATAAGGTAGGGAAGAATTCAAATACTCATTTTGACTGCCTCCAGAAGTTAGATCAGATGGCAAATTGGATTTGGTGCTAGGTCTTTCCCTTTAGGTTTTACCCCAACAATGTTTTCATTAGTTTCGCTCACTCTCGAAATCAAGCATTTTACAGCAGGTTGGAGCAGCCTGTATCTCAGCACAGGAATAAGGTAGGGAAGAATTCTAAGGATCATTTTGACTGCCTCCAGAAGTTAGATCAGATGGCAAATTGGATTTGGTGCTAGGTCTTTCCCTTTAGGTTTTACCCCAACAATGTTTTCATTAGTTTCGCTCACTCTCGAAATCAAGCATTTTACAGCAGGTTGGAGCAGCCTGTATCTCAGCACAGGAATAAGGTAGGGAAGAATTCAAATACTCATTTTGACTGCCTCCAGAAGTTAGATCAGATGGCAAATTGGATTTGGTGCTAGGTCTTTCCCTTTAGGTTTTACCCCAACAATGTTTTCATTAGTTTCGCTCACTCTCGAAATCAAGCATTTTACAGCAGGTTGGAGCAGCCTGTATCTCAGCACAGGAATAAGGTAGGGAAGAATTCAAATACTCATTTTGACTGCCTCCAGAAGTTAGATCAGATGGCAAATTGGATTTGGTGCTAGGTCTTTCCCTTTAGGTTTTACCCCAACAATGTTTTCATTAGTTTCGCTCACTCTCGAAATCAAGCATTTTACAGCAGGTTGGAGCAGCCTGTATCTCAGCACAGGAATAAGGTAGGGAAGAATTCTAAGGATCATTTTGACTGCCTCCAGAAGTTAGATCAGATGGCAAATTGGATTTGGTGCTAGGTCTTTCCCTTTAGGTTTTACCCCAACAATGTTTTCATTAGTTTCGCTCACTCTCGAAATCAAGCATTTTACAGCAGGTTGGAGCAGCCTGTATCTCAGCACAGGAATAAGGTAGGGAAGAATTCAAATACTCATTTTGACTGCCTCCAGAAGTTAGATCAGACGGCAAATTGGATTTGGTGCTAGGTCTTTCCCTTTAGGTTTTACCCCAACAATGTTTTCATTAGTTTCGCTCACTCTCGAAATCAAGCATTTTACAGCAGGTTGGAGCAGCCTGTATCTCAGCACAGGAATAAGGTAGGGAAGAATTCAAATACTCATTTTGACTGCCTCCAGAAGTTAGATCAGATGGCAAATTGGATTTGGTGCTAGGTCTTTCCCTTTAGGTTTTACCCCAACAATGTTTTCATTAGTTTCGCTCACTCTCGAAATCAAGCATTTTACAGCAGGTTGGAGCAGCCTGTATCTCAGCACAGGAATAAGGTAGGGAAGAATTCAAATACTCATTTTGACTGCCTCCAGAAGTTAGATCAGATGGCAAATTGGATTTGGTGCTAGGCCTTTCCCTTTAGGTTTTACCCCAACAATGTTTTCATTAGTTTCGCTCACTCTCGAAATCAAGCATTTTACAGCAGGTTGGAGCAGCCTGTATCTCAGCACAGGAATAAGGTAGGGAAGAATTCTAAGGATCATTTTGACTGCCTCCAGAAGTTAGATCAGATGGCAAATTGGATTTGGTGCTAGGTCTTTCCCTTTAGGTTTTACCCCAACAATGTTTTCATTAGTTTCGCTCACTCTCGAAATCAAGCATTTTACAGCAGGTTGGAGCAGCCTGTATCTCAGCACAGGAATAAGGTAGGGAAGAATTCAAATACTCATTTTGACTGCCTCCAGAAGTTAGATCAGATGGCAAATTGGATTTGGTGCTAGGTCTTTCCCTTTAGGTTTTACCCCAACAATGTTTTCATTAGTTTCGCTCACTCTCGAAATCAAGCATTTTACAGCAGGTTGGAGCAGCCTGTATCTCAGCACAGGAATAAGGTAGGGAAGAATTCAAATACTCATTTTGACTGCCTCCAGAAGTTAGATCAGATGGCAAATTGGATTTGGTGCTAGGTCTTTCCCTTTAGGTTTTACCCCAACAATGTTTTCATTAGTTTCGCTCACTCTCGAAATCAAGCATTTTACAGCAGGTTGGAGCAGCCTGTATCTCAGCACAGGAATAAGGTAGGGAAGAATTCTAAGGATCATTTTGACTGCCTCCAGAAGTTAGATCAGATGGCAAATTGGATTTGGTGCTAGGTCTTTCCCTTTAGGTTTTACCCCAACAATGTTTTCATTAGTTTCGCTCACTCTCGAAATCAAGCATTTTACAGCAGGTTGGAGCAGCCTGTATCTCAGCACAGGAATAAGGTAGGGAAGAATTCAAATACTCATTTTGACTGCCTCCAGAAGTTAGATCAGATGGCAAATTGGATTTGGTGCTAGGTCTTTCCCTTTAGGTTTTACCCCAACAATGTTTTCATTAGTTTCGCTCACTCTCGAAATCAAGCATTTTACAGCAGGTTGGAGCAGCCTGTATCTCAGCACAGGAATAAGGTAGGGAAGAATTCTAAGGATCATTTTGACTGCCTCCAGAAGTTAGATCAGATGGCAAATTGGATTTGGTGCTAGGTCTTTCCCTTTAGGTTTTACCCCAACAATGTTTTCATTAGTTTCGCTCACTCTCGAAATCAAGCATTTTACAGCAGGTTGGAGCAGCCTGTATCTCAGCACAGGAATAAGGTAGGGAAGAATTCAAATACTCATTTTGACTGCCTCCAGAAGTTAGATCAGATGGCAAATTGGATTTGGTGCTAGGTCTTTCCCTTTAGGTTTTACCCCAACAATGTTTTCATTAGTTTCGCTCACTCTCGAAATCAAGCATTTTACAGCAGGTTGGAGCAGCCTGTATCTCAGCACAGGAATAAGGTAGGGAAGAATTCAAATACTCATTTTGACTGCCTCCAGAAGTTAGATCAGATGGCAAATTGGATTTGGTGCTAGGTCTTTCCCTTTAGGTTTTACCCCAACAATGTTTTCATTAGTTTCGCTCACTCTCGAAATCAAGCATTTTACAGCAGGTTGGAGCAGCCTGTATCTCAGCACAGGAATAAGGTAGGGAAGAATTCAAATACTCATTTTGACTGCCTCCAGAAGTTAGATCAGATGGCAAATTGGATTTGGTGCTAGGTCTTTCCCTTTAGGTTTTACCCCAACAATGTTTTCATTAGTTTCGCTCACTCTCGAAATCAAGCATTTTACAGCAGGTTGGAGCAGCCTGTATCTCAGCACAGGAATAAGGTAGGGAAGAATTCAAATACTCATTTTGACTGCCTCCAGAAGTTAGATCAGATGGCAAATTGGATTTGGTGCTAGGTCTTTCCCTTTAGGTTTTACCCCAACAATGTTTTCATTAGTTTCGCTCACTCTCGAAATCAAGCATTTTACAGCAGGTTGGAGCAGCCTGTATCTCAGCACAGGAATAAGGTAGGGAAGAATTCAAATACTCATTTTGACTGCCTCCAGAAGTTAGATCAGATGGCAAATTGGATTTGGTGCTAGGCCTTTCCCTTTAGGTTTTACCCCAACAATGTTTTCATTAGTTTCGCTCACTCTCGAAATCAAGCATTTTACAGCAGGTTGGAGCAGCCTGTATCTCAGCACAGGAATAAGGTAGGGAAGAATTCTAAGGATCATTTTGACTGCCTCCAGAAGTTAGATCAGATGGCAAATTGGATTTGGTGCTAGGTCTTTCCCTTTAGGTTTTACCCCAACAATGTTTTCATTAGTTTCGCTCACTCTCGAAATCAAGCATTTTACAGCAGGTTGGAGCAGCCTGTATCTCAGCACAGGAATAAGGTAGGGAAGAATTCTAAGGATCATTTTGACTGCCTCCAGAAGTTAGATCAGATGGCAAATTGGATTTGGTGCTAGGTCTTTCCCTTTAGGTTTTACCCCAACAATGTTTTCATTAGTTTCGCTCACTCTCGAAATCAAGCATTTTACAGCAGGTTGGAGCAGCCTGTATCTCAGCACAGGAATAAGGTAGGGAAGAATTCAAATACTCATTTTGACTGCCTCCAGAAGTTAGATCAGATGGCAAATTGGATTTGGTGCTAGGTCTTTCCCTTTAGGTTTTACCCCAACAATGTTTTCATTAGTTTCGCTCACTCTCGAAATCAAGCATTTTACAGCAGGTTGGAGCAGCCTGTATCTCAGCACAGGAATAAGGTAGGGAAGAATTCAAATACTCATTTTGACTGCCTCCAGAAGTTAGATCAGATGGCAAATTGGATTTGGTGCTAGGTCTTTCCCTTTAGGTTTTACCCCAACAATGTTTTCATTAGTTTCGCTCACTCTCAAAATCAAGCATTTTACAGCAGGTTGGAGCAGCCTGTATCTCAGCACAGGAATAAGGTAGGGAAGAATTCAAATACTCATTTTGACTGCCTCCAGAAGTTAGATCAGATGGCAGATTGGATTTGGTGCTAGGTCTTTCCCTTTAGGTTTTACCCCAACAATGTTTTCATTAGTTTCGCTCACTCTCGAAATCAAGCATTTTACAGCAGGTTGGAGCAGCCTGTATCTCAGCACAGGAATAAGGTAGGGAAGAATTCAAATACTCATTTTGACTGCCTCCAGAAGTTAGATCAGATGGCAAATTGGATTTGGTGCTAGGTCTTTCCCTTTAGGTTTTACCCCAACAATGTTTTCATTAGTTTCGCTCACTCTCGAAATCAAGCATTTTACAGCAGGTTGGAGCAGCCTGTATCTCAGCACAGGAATAAGGTAGGGAAGAATTCAAATTATCATTTTGACTGCCTCCAGAAGTTAGATCAGATGGCAAATTGGATTTGGTGCTAGGTCTTTCCCTTTAGGTTTTACCCCAACAATGTTTTCATTAGTTTCGCTCACTCTCGAAATCAAGCATTTTACAGCAGGTTGGAGCAGCCTGTATCTCAGCACAGGAATAAGGTAGGGAAGAATTCAAATTATCATTTTGACTGCCTCCAGAAGTTAGATCAGATGGCAAATTGGATTTGGTGCTAGGTCTTTCCCTTTAGGTTTTACCCCAACAATGTTTTCATTAGTTTCGCTCACTCTCAAAATCAAGCATTTTACAGCAGGTTGGAGCAGCCTGTATCTCAGCACAGGAATAAGGTAGGGAAGAATTCAAATACTCATTTTGACTGCCTCCAGAAGTTAGATCAGATGGCAGATTGGATTTGGTGCTAGGTCTTTCCCTTTAGGTTTTACCCCAACAATGTTTTCATTAGTTTCGCTCACTCTCGAAATCAAGCATTTTACAGCAGGTTGGAGCAGCCTGTATCTCAGCACAGGAATAAGGTAGGGAAGAATTCAAATACTCATTTTGACTGCCTCCAGAAGTTAGATCAGATGGCAAATTGGATTTGGTGCTAGGTCTTTCCCTTTAGGTTTTACCCCAACAATGTTTTCATTAGTTTCGCTCACTCTCGAAATCAAGCATTTTACAGCAGGTTGGAGCAGCCTGTATCTCAGCACAGGAATAAGGTAGGGAAGAATTCAAATACTCATTTTGACTGCCTCCAGAAGTTAGATCAGATGGCAAATTGGATTTGGTGCTAGGTCTTTCCCTTTAGGTTTTACCCCAACAATGTTTTCATTAGTTTCGCTCACTCTCAAAATCAAGCATTTTACAGCAGGTTGGAGCAGCCTGTATCTCAGCACAGGAATAAGGTAGGGAAGAATTCAAATACTCATTTTGACTGCCTCCAGAAGTTAGATCAGATGGCAGATTGGATTTGGTGCTAGGTCTTTCCCTTTAGGTTTTACCCCAACAATGTTTTCATTAGTTTCGCTCACTCTCGAAATCAAGCATTTTACAGCAGGTTGGAGCAGCCTGTATCTCAGCACAGGAATAAGGTAGGGAAGAATTCAAATACTCATTTTGACTGCCTCCAGAAGTTAGATCAGATGGCAAATTGGATTTGGTGCTAGGTCTTTCCCTTTAGGTTTTACCCCAACAATGTTTTCATTAGTTTCGCTCACTCTCGAAATCAAGCATTTTACAGCAGGTTGGAGCAGCCTGTATCTCAGCACAGGAATAAGGTAGGGAAGAATTCAAATACTCATTTTGACTGCCTCCAGAAGTTAGATCAGATGGCAAATTGGATTTGGTGCTAGGTCTTTCCCTTTAGGTTTTACCCCAACAATGTTTTCATTAGTTTCGCTCACTCTCGAAATCAAGCATTTTACAGCAGGTTGGAGCAGCCTGTATCTCAGCACAGGAATAAGGTAGGGAAGAATTCAAATACTCATTTTGACTGCCTCCAGAAGTTAGATCAGATGGCAAATTGGATTTGGTGCTAGGTCTTTCCCTTTAGGTTTTACCCCAACAATGTTTTCATTAGTTTCGCTCACTCTCGAAATCAAGCATTTTACAGCAGGTTGGAGCAGCCTGTATCTCAGCACAGGAATAAGGTAGGGAAGAATTCTAAGGATCATTTTGACTGCCTCCAGAAGTTAGATCAGATGGCAAATTGGATTTGGTGCTAGGTCTTTCCCTTTAGGTTTTACCCCAACAATGTTTTCATTAGTTTCGCTCACTCTCGAAATCAAGCATTTTACAGCAGGTTGGAGCAGCCTGTATCTCAGCACAGGAATAAGGTAGGGAAGAATTCAAATACTCATTTTGACTGCCTCCAGAAGTTAGATCAGATGGCAAATTGGATTTGGTGCTAGGTCTTTCCCTTTAGGTTTTACCCCAACAATGTTTTCATTAGTTTCGCTCACTCTCGAAATCAAGCATTTTACAGCAGGTTGGAGCAGCCTGTATCTCAGCACAGGAATAAGGTAGGGAAGAATTCTAAGGATCATTTTGACTGCCTCCAGAAGTTAGATCAGATGGCAAATTGGATTTGGTGCTAGGTCTTTCCCTTTAGGTTTTACCCCAACAATGTTTTCATTAGTTTCGCTCACTCTCGAAATCAAGCATTTTACAGCAGGTTGGAGCAGCCTGTATCTCAGCACAGGAATAAGGTAGGGAAGAATTCAAATACTCATTTTGACTGCCTCCAGAAGTTAGATCAGATGGCAAATTGGATTTGGTGCTAGGTCTTTCCCTTTAGGTTTTACCCCAACAATGTTTTCATTAGTTTCGCTCACTCTCGAAATCAAGCATTTTACAGCAGGTTGGAGCAGCCTGTATCTCAGCACAGGAATAAGGTAGGGAAGAATTCTAAGGATCATTTTGACTGCCTCCAGAAGTTAGATCAGATGGCAAATTGGATTTGGTGCTAGGTCTTTCCCTTTAGGTTTTACCCCAACAATGTTTTCATTAGTTTCGCTCACTCTCGAAATCAAGCATTTTACAGCAGGTTGGAGCAGCCTGTATCTCAGCACAGGAATAAGGTAGGGAAGAATTCAAATACTCATTTTGACTGCCTCCAGAAGTTAGATCAGATGGCAAATTGGATTTGGTGCTAGGTCTTTCCCTTTAGGTTTTACCCCAACAATGTTTTCATTAGTTTCGCTCACTCTCGAAATCAAGCATTTTACAGCAGGTTGGAGCAGCCTGTATCTCAGCACAGGAATAAGGTAGGGAAGAATTCAAATACTCATTTTGACTGCCTCCAGAAGTTAGATCAGATGGCAAATTGGATTTGGTGCTAGGTCTTTCCCTTTAGGTTTTACCCCAACAATGTTTTCATTAGTTTCGCTCACTCTCGAAATCAAGCATTTTACAGCAGGTTGGAGCAGCCTGTATCTCAGCACAGGAATAAGGTAGGGAAGAATTCAAATACTCATTTTGACTGCCTCCAGAAGTTAGATCAGATGGCAAATTGGATTTGGTGCTAGGCCTTTCCCTTTAGGTTTTACCCCAACAATGTTTTCATTAGTTTCGCTCACTCTCGAAATCAAGCATTTTACAGCAGGTTGGAGCAGCCTGTATCTCAGCACAGGAATAAGGTAGGGAAGAATTCTAAGGATCATTTTGACTGCCTCCAGAAGTTAGATCAGATGGCAAATTGGATTTGGTGCTAGGTCTTTCCCTTTAGGTTTTACCCCAACAATGTTTTCATTAGTTTCGCTCACTCTCGAAATCAAGCATTTTACAGCAGGTTGGAGCAGCCTGTATCTCAGCACAGGAATAAGGTAGGGAAGAATTCTAAGGATCATTTTGACTGCCTCCAGAAGTTAGATCAGATGGCAAATTGGATTTGGTGCTAGGTCTTTCCCTTTAGGTTTTACCCCAACAATGTTTTCATTAGTTTCGCTCACTCTCGAAATCAAGCATTTTACAGCAGGTTGGAGCAGCCTGTATCTCAGCACAGGAATAAGGTAGGGAAGAATTCAAATACTCATTTTGACTGCCTCCAGAAGTTAGATCAGATGGCAAATTGGATTTGGTGCTAGGTCTTTCCCTTTAGGTTTTACCCCAACAATGTTTTCATTAGTTTCGCTCACTCTCGAAATCAAGCATTTTACAGCAGGTTGGAGCAGCCTGTATCTCAGCACAGGAATAAGGTAGGGAAGAATTCTAAGGATCATTTTGACTGCCTCCAGAAGTTAGATCAGATGGCAAATTGGATTTGGTGCTAGGTCTTTCCCTTTAGGTTTTACCCCAACAATGTTTTCATTAGTTTCGCTCACTCTCGAAATCAAGCATTTTACAGCAGGTTGGAGCAGCCTGTATCTCAGCACAGGAATAAGGTAGGGAAGAATTCAAATACTCATTTTGACTGCCTCCAGAAGTTAGATCAGATGGCAAATTGGATTTGGTGCTAGGTCTTTCCCTTTAGGTTTTACCCCAACAATGTTTTCATTAGTTTCGCTCACTCTCGAAATCAAGCATTTTACAGCAGGTTGGAGCAGCCTGTATCTCAGCACAGGAATAAGGTAGGGAAGAATTCTAAGGATCATTTTGACTGCCTCCAGAAGTTAGATCAGATGGCAAATTGGATTTGGTGCTAGGTCTTTCCCTTTAGGTTTTACCCCAACAATGTTTTCATTAGTTTCGCTCACTCTCAAAATCAAGCATTTTACAGCAGGTTGGAGCAGCCTGTATCTCAGCACAGGAATAAGGTAGGGAAGAATTCAAATACTCATTTTGACTGCCTCCAGAAGTTAGATCAGATGGCAAATTGGATTTGGTGCTAGGTCTTTCCCTTTAGGTTTTACCCCAACAATGTTTTCATTAGTTTCGCTCACTCTCGAAATCAAGCATTTTACAGCAGGTTGGAGCAGCCTGTATCTCAGCACAGGAATAAGGTAGGGAAGAATTCAAATACTCATTTTGACTGCCTCCAGAAGTTAGATCAGATGGCAAATTGGATTTGGTGCTAGGTCTTTCCCTTTAGGTTTTACCCCAACAATGTTTTCATTAGTTTCGCTCACTCTCGAAATCAAGCATTTTACAGCAGGTTGGAGCAGCCTGTATCTCAGCACAGGAATAAGGTAGGGAAGAATTCAAATACTCATTTTGACTGCCTCCAGAAGTTAGATCAGATGGCAAATTGGATTTGGTGCTAGGTCTTTCCCTTTAGGTTTTACCCCAACAATGTTTTCATTAGTTTCGCTCACTCTCGAAATCAAGCATTTTACAGCAGGTTGGAGCAGCCTGTATCTCAGCACAGGAATAAGGTAGGGAAGAATTCAAATGCTCATTTTGACTGCCTCCAGAAGTTAGATCAGATGGCAAATTGGATTTGGTGCTAGGTCTTTCCCTTTAGGTTTTACCCCAACAATGTTTTCATTAGTTTCGCTCACTCTCGAAATCAAGCATTTTACAGCAAGTTGGAGCAGCCTGTATCTCAGCACAGGAATAAGGTAGGGAAGAATTCAAATACTCATTTTGACTGCCTCCAGAAGTTAGATCAGATGGCAAATTGGATTTGGTGCTAGGTCTTTCCCTTTAGGTTTTACCCCAACAATGTTTTCATTAGTTTCGCTCACTCTCGAAATCAAGCATTTTACAGCAGGTTGGAGCAGCCTGTATCTCAGCACAGGAATAAGGTAGGGAAGAATTCTAAGGATCATTTTGACTGCCTCCAGAAGTTAGATCAGATGGCAAATTGGATTTGGTGCTAGGTCTTTCCCTTTAGGTTTTACCCCAACAATGTTTTCATTAGTTTCGCTCACTCTCGAAATCAAGCATTTTACAGCAGGTTGGAGCAGCCTGTATCTCAGCACAGGAATAAGGTAGGGAAGAATTCTAAGGATCATTTTGACTGCCTCCAGAAGTTAGATCAGATGGCAAATTGGATTTGGTGCTAGGTCTTTCCCTTTAGGTTTTACCCCAACAATGTTTTCATTAGTTTCGCTCACTCTCGAAATCAAGCATTTTACAGCAGGTTGGAGCAGCCTGTATCTCAGCACAGGAATAAGGTAGGGAAGAATTCTAAGGATCATTTTGACTGCCTCCAGAAGTTAGATCAGATGGCAAATTGGATTTGGTGCTAGGTCTTTCCCTTTAGGTTTTACCCCAACAATGTTTTCATTAGTTTCGCTCACTCTCGAAATCAAGCATTTTACAGCAGGTTGGAGCAGCCTGTATCTCAGCACAGGAATAAGGTAGGGAAGAATTCAAATACTCATTTTGACTGCCTCCAGAAGTTAGATCAGATGGCAAATTGGATTTGGTGCTAGGTCTTTCCCTTTAGGTTTTACCCCAACAATGTTTTCATTAGTTTCGCTCACTCTCGAAATCAAGCATTTTACAGCAGGTTGGAGCAGCCTGTATCTCAGCACAGGAATAAGGTAGGGAAGAATTCAAATACTCATTTTGACTGCCTCCAGAAGTTAGATCAGACGGCAAATTGGATTTGGTGCTAGGTCTTTCCCTTTAGGTTTTACCCCAACAATGTTTTCATTAGTTTTGCTCACTCTCGAAATCAAGCATTTTACAGCAGGTTGGAGCAGCCTGTATCTCAGCACAGGAATAAGGTAGGGAAGAATTCTAAGGCTCATTTTGACTGCCTCCAGAAGTTAGATCAGATGGCAAATTGGATTTGGTGCTAGGTCTTTCCCTTTAGGTTTTACCCCAACAATGTTTTCATTAGTTTCGCTCACTCTCGAAATCAAGCATTTTACAGCAGGTTGGAGCAGCCTGTATCTCAGCACAGGAATAAGGTAGGGAAGAATTCAAATACTCATTTTGACTGCCTCCAGAAGTTAGATCAGATGGCAAATTGGATTTGGTGCTAGGTCTTTCCCTTTAGGTTTTACCCCAACAATGTTTTCATTAGTTTCGCTCACTCTCGAAATCAAGCATTTTACAGCAGGTTGGAGCAGCCTGTATCTCAGCACAGGAATAAGGTAGGGAAGAATTCTAAGGATCATTTTGACTGCCTCCAGAAGTTAGATCAGATGGCAAATTGGATTTGGTGCTAGGTCTTTCCCTTTAGGTTTTACCCCAACAATGTTTTCATTAGTTTCGCTCACTCTCGAAATCAAGCATTTTACAGCAGGTTGGAGCAGCCTGTATCTCAGCACAGGAATAAGGTAGGGAAGAATTCAAATACTCATTTTGACTGCCTCCAGAAGTTAGATCAGATGGCAAATTGGATTTGGTGCTAGGTCTTTCCCTTTAGGTTTTACCCCAACAATGTTTTCATTAGTTTCGCTCACTCTCGAAATCAAGCATTTTACAGCAGGTTGGAGCAGCCTGTATCTCAGCACAGGAATAAGGTAGGGAAGAATTCTAAGGATCATTTTGACTGCCTCCAGAAGTTAGATCAGATGGCAAATTGGATTTGGTGCTAGGTCTTTCCCTTTAGGTTTTACCCCAACAATGTTTTCATTAGTTTCGCTCACTCTCGAAATCAAGCATTTTACAGCAGGTTGGAGCAGCCTGTATCTCAGCACAGGAATAAGGTAGGGAAGAATTCAAATACTCATTTTGACTGCCTCCAGAAGTTAGATCAGATGGCAAATTGGATTTGGTGCTAGGTCTTTCCCTTTAGGTTTTACCCCAACAATGTTTTCATTAGTTTCGCTCACTCTCGAAATCAAGCATTTTACAGCAGGTTGGAGCAGCCTGTATCTCAGCACAGGAATAAGGTAGGGAAGAATTCTAAGGATCATTTTGACTGCCTCCAGAAGTTAGATCAGATGGCAAATTGGATTTGGTGCTAGGTCTTTCCCTTTAGGTTTTACCCCAACAATGTTTTCATTAGTTTCGCTCACTCTCGAAATCAAGCATTTTACAGCAGGTTGGAGCAGCCTGTATCTCAGCACAGGAATAAGGTAGGGAAGAATTCTAAGGATCATTTTGACTGCCTCCAGAAGTTAGATCAGATGGCAAATTGGATTTGGTGCTAGGTCTTTCCCTTTAGGTTTTACCCCAACAATGTTTTCATTAGTTTCGCTCACTCTCGAAATCAAGCATTTTACAGCAGGTTGGAGCAGCCTGTATCTCAGCACAGGAATAAGGTAGGGAAGAATTCTAAGGATCATTTTGACTGCCTCCAGAAGTTAGATCAGATGGCAAATTGGATTTGGTGCTAGGTCTTTCCCTTTAGGTTTTACCCCAACAATGTTTTCATTAGTTTCGCTCACTCTCGAAATCAAGCATTTTACAGCAGGTTGGAGCAGCCTGTATCTCAGCACAGGAATAAGGTAGGGAAGAATTCTAAGGATCATTTTGACTGCCTCCAGAAGTTAGATCAGATGGCAAATTGGATTTGGTGCTAGGTCTTTCCCTTTAGGTTTTACCCCAACAATGTTTTCATTAGTTTCGCTCACTCTCGAAATCAAGCATTTTACAGCAGGTTGGAGCAGCCTGTATCTCAGCACAGGAATAAGGTAGGGAAGAATTCAAATACTCATTTTGACTGCCTCCAGAAGTTAGATCAGATGGCAAATTGGATTTGGTGCTAGGTCTTTCCCTTTAGGTTTTACCCCAACAATGTTTTCATTAGTTTCGCTCACTCTCGAAATCAAGCATTTTACAGCAGGTTGGAGCAGCCTGTATCTCAGCACAGGAATAAGGTAGGGAAGAATTCAAATACTCATTTTGACTGCCTCCAGAAGTTAGATCAGACGGCAAATTGGATTTGGTGCTAGGTCTTTCCCTTTAGGTTTTACCCCAACAATGTTTTCATTAGTTTTGCTCACTCTCGAAATCAAGCATTTTACAGCAGGTTGGAGCAGCCTGTATCTCAGCACAGGAATAAGGTAGGGAAGAATTCTAAGGCTCATTTTGACTGCCTCCAGAAGTTAGATCAGATGGCAAATTGGATTTGGTGCTAGGTCTTTCCCTTTAGGTTTTACCCCAACAATGTTTTCATTAGTTTCGCTCACTCTCGAAATCAAGCATTTTACAGCAGGTTGGAGCAGCCTGTATCTCAGCACAGGAATAAGGTAGGGAAGAATTCAAATACTCATTTTGACTGCCTCCAGAAGTTAGATCAGATGGCAAATTGGATTTGGTGCTAGGTCTTTCCCTTTAGGTTTTACCCCAACAATGTTTTCATTAGTTTCGCTCACTCTCGAAATCAAGCATTTTACAGCAGGTTGGAGCAGCCTGTATCTCAGCACAGGAATAAGGTAGGGAAGAATTCTAAGGATCATTTTGACTGCCTCCAGAAGTTAGATCAGATGGCAAATTGGATTTGGTGCTAGGT
Source organism: Melanerpes formicivorus (assembly GCF_026170545.1). NCBI lineage: Eukaryota > Metazoa > Chordata > Aves > Piciformes > Picidae > Melanerpes > Melanerpes formicivorus. Next base: position 64,501 of record NW_027142803.1, read on the forward strand.
CTTTCCCTTTAGGTTTTACCCCAACAATGTTTTCATTAGTTTCGCTCACTCTCGAAATCAAGCATTTTACAGCAGGTTGGAGCAGCCTGTATCTCAGCACAGGAATAAGGAAGGGAAGAATTCAAATACTCATTTTGACTGCCTCCAGAAGTTAGATCAGATGGCAAATTGGATTTGGTGCTAGGTCTTTCCCTTTAGGTTTTACCCCAACAATGTTTTCATTAGTTTCGCTCACTCTCGAAATCAAGCATTTTACAGCAGGTTGGAGCAGCCTGTATCTCAGCACAGGAATAAGGTAGGGAAGAATTCAAATACTCATTTTGACTGCCTCCAGAAGTTAGATCAGATGGCAAATTGGATTTGGTGCTAGGTCTTTCCCTTTAGGTTTTACCCCAACAATGTTTTCATTAGTTTCGCTCACTCTCAAAATCAAGCATTTTACAGCAGGTTGGAGCAGCCTGTATCTCAGCACAGGAATAAGGTAGGGAAGAATTCAAATACTCATTTTGACTGCCTCCAGAAGTTAGATCAGATGGCAAATTGGATTTGGTGCTAGGTCTTTCCCTTTAGGTTTTACCCCAACAATGTTTTCATTAGTTTCGCTCACTCTCGAAATCAAGCATTTTACAGCAGGTTGGAGCAGCCTGTATCTCAGCACAGGAATAAGGTAGGGAAGAATTCAAATACTCATTTTGACTGCCTCCAGAAGTTAGATCAGATGGCAAATTGGATTTGGTGCTAGGTCTTTCCCTTTAGGTTTTACCCCAACAATGTTTTCATTAGTTTCGCTCACTCTCGAAATCAAGCATTTTACAGCAGGTTGGAGCAGCCTGTATCTCAGCACAGGAATAAGGTAGGGAAGAATTCAAATACTCATTTTGACTGCCTCCAGAAGTTAGATCAGATGGCAAATTGGATTTGGTGCTAGGTCTTTCCCTTTAGGTTTTACCCCAACAATGTTTTCATTAGTTTCGCTCACTCTCGAAATCAAGCATTTTACAGCAGGTTGGAGCAGCCTGTATCTCAGCACAGGAATAAGGTAGGGAAGAATTCTAAGGATCATTTTGACTGCCTCCAGAAGTTAGATCAGATGGCAAATTGGATTTGGTGCTAGGTCTTTCCCTTTAGGTTTTACCCCAACAATGTTTTCATTAGTTTCGCTCACTCTCGAAATCAAGCATTTTACAGCAGGTTGGAGCAGCCTGTATCTCAGCACAGGAATAAGGTAGGGAAGAATTCTAAGGATCATTTTGACTGCCTCCAGAAGTTAGATCAGATGGCAAATTGGATTTGGTGCTAGGTCTTTCCCTTTAGGTTTTACCCCAACAATGTTTTCATTAGTTTCGCTCACTCTCGAAATCAAGCATTTTACAGCAGGTTGGAGCAGCCTGTATCTCAGCACAGGAATAAGGTAGGGAAGAATTCAAATACTCATTTTGACTGCCTCCAGAAGTTAGATCAGATGGCAAATTGGATTTGGTGCTAGGTCTTTCCCTTTAGGTTTTACCCCAACAATGTTTTCATTAGTTTCGCTCACTCTCGAAATCAAGCATTTTACAGCAGGTTGGAGCAGCCTGTATCTCAGCACAGGAATAAGGTAGGGAAGAATTCTAAGGATCATTTTGACTGCCTCCAGAAGTTAGATCAGATGGCAAATTGGATTTGGTGCTAGGTCTTTCCCTTTAGGTTTTACCCCAACAATGTTTTCATTAGTTTCGCTCACTCTCGAAATCAAGCATTTTACAGCAGGTTGGAGCAGCCTGTATCTCAGCACAGGAATAAGGTAGGGAAGAATTCAAATACTCATTTTGACTGCCTCCAGAAGTTAGATCAGACGGCAAATTGGATTTGGTGCTAGGTCTTTCCCTTTAGGTTTTACCCCAACAATGTTTTCATTAGTTTCGCTCACTCTCGAAATCAAGCATTTTACAGCAGGTTGGAGCAGCCTGTATCTCAGCACAGGAATAAGGTAGGGAAGAATTCAAATACTCATTTTGACTGCCTCCAGAAGTTAGATCAGATGGCAAATTGGATTTGGTGCTAGGTCTTTCCCTTTAGGTTTTACCCCAACAATGTTTTCATTAGTTTCGCTCACTCTCGAAATCAAGCATTTTACAGCAGGTTGGAGCAGCCTGTATCTCAGCACAGGAATAAGGTAGGGAAGAATTCTAAGGCTCATTTTGACTGCCTCCAGAAGTTAGATCAGATGGCAAATTGGATTTGGTGCTAGGTCTTTCCCTTTAGGTTTTACCCCAACAATGTTTTCATTAGTTTCGCTCACTCTCGAAATCAAGCATTTTACAGCAGGTTGGAGCAGCCTGTATCTCAGCACAGGAATAAGGTAGGGAAGAATTCAAATACTCATTTTGACTGCCTCCAGAAGTTAGATCAGATGGCAAATTGGATTTGGTGCTAGGCCTTTCCCTTTAGGTTTTACCCCAACAATGTTTTCATTAGTTTCGCTCACTCTCGAAATCAAGCATTTTACAGCAGGTTGGAGCAGCCTGTATCTCAGCACAGGAATAAGGTAGGGAAGAATTCTAAGGATCATTTTGACTGCCTCCAGAAGTTAGATCAGATGGCAAATTGGATTTGGTGCTAGGTCTTTCCCTTTAGGTTTTACCCCAACAATGTTTTCATTAGTTTCGCTCACTCTCGAAATCAAGCATTTTACAGCAGGTTGGAGCAGCCTGTATCTCAGCACAGGAATAAGGTAGGGAAGAATTCAAATACTCATTTTGACTGCCTCCAGAAGTTAGATCAGATGGCAAATTGGATTTGGTGCTAGGTCTTTCCCTTTAGGTTTTACCCCAACAATGTTTTCATTAGTTTCGCTCACTCTCGAAATCAAGCATTTTACAGCAGGTTGGAGCAGCCTGTATCTCAGCACAGGAATAAGGTAGGGAAGAATTCTAAGGATCATTTTGACTGCCTCCAGAAGTTAGATCAGATGGCAAATTGGATTTGGTGCTAGGTCTTTCCCTTTAGGTTTTACCCCAACAATGTTTTCATTAGTTTCGCTCACTCTCGAAATCAAGCATTTTACAGCAGGTTGGAGCAGCCTGTATCTCAGCACAGGAATAAGGTAGGGAAGAATTCAAATACTCATTTTGACTGCCTCCAGAAGTTAGATCAGACGGCAAATTGGATTTGGTGCTAGGTCTTTCCCTTTAGGTTTTACCCCAACAATGTTTTCATTAGTTTCGCTCACTCTCGAAATCAAGCATTTTACAGCAGGTTGGAGCAGCCTGTATCTCAGCACAGGAATAAGGTAGGGAAGAATTCAAATACTCATTTTGACTGCCTCCAGAAGTTAGATCAGATGGCAAATTGGATTTGGTGCTAGGTCTTTCCCTTTAGGTTTTACCCCAACAATGTTTTCATTAGTTTCGCTCACTCTCGAAATCAAGCATTTTACAGCAGGTTGGAGCAGCCTGTATCTCAGCACAGGAATAAGGTAGGGAAGAATTCTAAGGCTCATTTTGACTGCCTCCAGAAGTTAGATCAGATGGCAAATTGGATTTGGTGCTAGGTCTTTCCCTTTAGGTTTTACCCCAACAATGTTTTCATTAGTTTCGCTCACTCTCGAAATCAAGCATTTTACAGCAGGTTGGAGCAGCCTGTATCTCAGCACAGGAATAAGGTAGGGAAGAATTCAAATACTCATTTTGACTGCCTCCAGAAGTTAGATCAGATGGCAAATTGGATTTGGTGCTAGGCCTTTCCCTTTAGGTTTTACCCCAACAATGTTTTCATTAGTTTCGCTCACTCTCGAAATCAAGCATTTTACAGCAGGTTGGAGCAGCCTGTATCTCAGCACAGGAATAAGGTAGGGAAGAATTCTAAGGATCATTTTGACTGCCTCCAGAAGTTAGATCAGATGGCAAATTGGATTTGGTGCTAGGTCTTTCCCTTTAGGTTTTACCCCAACAATGTTTTCATTAGTTTCGCTCACTCTCGAAATCAAGCATTTTACAGCAGGTTGGAGCAGCCTGTATCTCAGCACAGGAATAAGGTAGGGAAGAATTCAAATACTCATTTTGACTGCCTCCAGAAGTTAGATCAGATGGCAAATTGGATTTGGTGCTAGGCCTTTCCCTTTAGGTTTTACCCCAACAATGTTTTCATTAGTTTCGCTCACTCTCGAAATCAAGCATTTTACAGCAGGTTGGAGCAGCCTGTATCTCAGCACAGGAATAAGGTAGGGAAGAATTCTAAGGATCATTTTGACTGCCTCCAGAAGTTAGATCAGATGGCAAATTGGATTTGGTGCTAGGTCTTTCCCTTTAGGTTTTACCCCAACAATGTTTTCATTAGTTTCGTTCACTCTTGAAATCAAGCATTTTACAGCAGGTTGGAGCAGCCTGTATCTCAGCACAGGAATAAGGTAGGGAAGAATTCTAAGGATCATTTTGACTGCCTCCAGAAGTTAGATCAGATGGCAAATTGGATTTGGTGCTAGGTCTTTCCCTTTAGGTTTTACCCCAACAATGTTTTCATTAGTTTCGCTCACTCTCGAAATCAAGCATTTTACAGCAGGTTGGAGCAGCCTGTATCTCAGCACAGGAATAAGGTAGGGAAGAATTCAAATACTCATTTTGACTGCCTCCAGAAGTTAGATCAGATGGCAAATTGGATTTGGTGCTAGGTCTTTCCCTTTAGGTTTTACCCCAACAATGTTTTCATTAGTTTCGCTCACTCTCAAAATCAAGCATTTTACAGCAGGTTGGAGCAGCCTGTATCTCAGCACAGGAATAAGGTAGGGAAGAATTCTAAGGATCATTTTGACTGCCTCCAGAAGTTAGATCAGATGGCAAATTGGATTTGGTGCTAGGTCTTTCCCTTTAGGTTTTACCCCAACAATGTTTTCATTAGTTTCGCTCACTCTCGAAATCAAGCATTTTACAGCAGGTTGGAGCAGCCTGTATCTCAGCACAGGAATAAGGTAGGGAAGAATTCAAATACTCATTTTGACTGCCTCCAGAAGTTAGATCAGATGGCAAATTGGATTTGGTGCTAGGTCTTTCCCTTTAGGTTTTACCCCAACAATGTTTTCATTAGTTTCGCTCACTCTCGAAATCAAGCATTTTACAGCAGGTTGGAGCAGCCTGTATCTCAGCACAGGAATAAGGTAGGGAAGAATTCTAAGGATCATTTTGACTGCCTCCAGAAGTTAGATCAGATGGCAAATTGGATTTGGTGCTAGGTCTTTCCCTTTAGGTTTTACCCCAACAATGTTTTCATTAGTTTCGCTCACTCTCAAAATCAAGCATTTTACAGCAGGTTGGAGCAGCCTGTATCTCAGCACAGGAATAAGGTAGGGAAGAATTCAAATACTCATTTTGACTGCCTCCAGAAGTTAGATCAGATGGCAAATTGGATTTGGTGCTAGGTCTTTCCCTTTAGGTTTTACCCCAACAATGTTTTCATTAGTTTCGCTCACTCTCGAAATCAAGCATTTTACAGCAGGTTGGAGCAGCCTGTATCTCAGCACAGGAATAAGGTAGGGAAGAATTCAAATACTCATTTTGACTGCCTCCAGAAGTTAGATCAGATGGCAAATTGGATTTGGTGCTAGGTCTTTCCCTTTAGGTTTTACCCCAACAATGTTTTCATTAGTTTCGCTCACTCTCGAAATCAAGCATTTTACAGCAGGTTGGAGCAGCCTGTATCTCAGCACAGGAATAAGGTAGGGAAGAATTCAAATACTCATTTTGACTGCCTCCAGAAGTTAGATCAGATGGCAAATTGGATTTGGTGCTAGGTCTTTCCCTTTAGGTTTTACCCCAACAATGTTTTCATTAGTTTCGCTCACTCTCGAAATCAAGCATTTTACAGCAGGTTGGAGCAGCCTGTATCTCAGCACAGGAATAAGGTAGGGAAGAATTCAAATACTCATTTTGACTGCCTCCAGAAGTTAGATCAGATGGCAAATTGGATTTGGTGCTAGGTCTTTCCCTTTAGGTTTTACCCCAACAATGTTTTCATTAGTTTCGCTCACTCTCGAAATCAAGCATTTTGCAGCAGGTTGGAGCAGCCTGTATCTCAGCACAGGAATAAGGTAGGGAAGAATTCTAAGGATCATTTTGACTGCCTCCAGAAGTTAGATCAGATGGCAAATTGGATTTGGTGCTAGGCCTTTCCCTTTAGGTTTTACCCCAACAATGTTTTCATTAGTTTCGCTCACTCTCGAAATCAAGCATTTTACAGCAGGTTGGAGCAGCCTGTATCTCAGCACAGGAATAAGGTAGGGAAGAATTCTAAGGATCATTTTGACTGCCTCCAGAAGTTAGATCAGATGGCAAATTGGATTTGGTGCTAGGTCTTTCCCTTTAGGTTTTACCCCAACAATGTTTTCATTAGTTTCGCTCACTCTCGAAATCAAGCATTTTACAGCAGGTTGGAGCAGCCTGTATCTCAGCACAGGAATAAGGTAGGGAAGAATTCTAAGGATCATTTTGACTGCCTCCAGAAGTTAGATCAGATGGCAAATTGGATTTGGTGCTAGGTCTTTCCCTTTAGGTTTTACCCCAACAATGTTTTCATTAGTTTCGCTCACTCTCGAAATCAAGCATTTTACAGCAGGTTGGAGCAGCCTGTATCTCAGCACAGGAATAAGGTAGGGAAGAATTCTAAGGATCATTTTGACTGCCTCCAGAAGTTAGATCAGATGGCAAATTGGATTTGGTGCTAGGTCTTTCCCTTTAGGTTTTACCCCAACAATGTTTTCATTAGTTTCGCTCACTCTCGAAATCAAGCATTTTACAGCAGGTTGGAGCAGCCTGTATCTCAGCACAGGAATAAGGTAGGGAAGAATTCAAATACTCATTTTGACTGCCTCCAGAAGTTAGATCAGATGGCAAATTGGATTTGGTGCTAGGTCTTTCCCTTTAGGTTTTACCCCAACAATGTTTTCATTAGTTTCGCTCACTCTCGAAATCAAGCATTTTACAGCAGGTTGGAGCAGCCTGTATCTCAGCACAGGAATAAGGTAGGGAAGAATTCTAAGGATCATTTTGACTGCCTCCAGAAGTTAGATCAGATGGCAAATTGGATTTGGTGCTAGGTCTTTCCCTTTAGGTTTTACCCCAACAATGTTTTCATTAGTTTCGCTCACTCTCGAAATCAAGCATTTTACAGCAGGTTGGAGCAGCCTGTATCTCAGCACAGGAATAAGGTAGGGAAGAATTCTAAGGATCATTTTGACTGCCTCCAGAAGTTAGATCAGATGGCAAATTGGATTTGGTGCTAGGTCTTTCCCTTTAGGTTTTACCCCAACAATGTTTTCATTAGTTTCGCTCACTCTCAAAATCAAGCATTTTACAGCAGGTTGGAGCAGCCTGTATCTCAGCACAGGAATAAGGTAGGGAAGAATTCAAATACTCATTTTGACTGCCTCCAGAAGTTAGATCAGATGGCAAATTGGATTTGGTGCTAGGTCTTTCCCTTTAGGTTTTACCCCAACAATGTTTTCATTAGTTTCGCTCACTCTCGAAATCAAGCATTTTACAGCAGGTTGGAGCAGCCTGTATCTCAGCACAGGAATAAGGTAGGGAAGAATTCAAATACTCATTTTGACTGCCTCCAGAAGTTAGATCAGATGGCAAATTGGATTTGGTGCTAGGTCTTTCCCTTTAGGTTTTACCCCAACAATGTTTTCATTAGTTTCGCTCACTCTCGAAATCAAGCATTTTACAGCAGGTTGGAGCAGCCTGTATCTCAGCACAGGAATAAGGTAGGGAAGAATTCTAAGGCTCATTTTGACTGCCTCCAGAAGTTAGATCAGATGGCAAATTGGATTTGGTGCTAGGTCTTTCCCTTTAGGTTTTACCCCAACAATGTTTTCATTAGTTTCGCTCACTCTCGAAATCAAGCATTTTACAGCAGGTTGGAGCAGCCTGTATCTCAGCACAGGAATAAGGTAGGGAAGAATTCTAAGGATCATTTTGACTGCCTCCAGAAGTTAGATCAGATGGCAAATTGGATTTGGTGCTAGGTCTTTCCCTTTAGGTTTTACCCCAACAATGTTTTCATTAGTTTCGCTCACTCTTGAAATCAAGCATTTTACAGGAGGTTGGAGCAGCCTGTATCTCAGCACAGGAATAAGGTAGGGAAGAATTCTAAGGATCATTTTGACTGCCTCCAGAAGTTAGATCAGATGGCAAATTGGATTTGGTGCTAGGTCTTTCCCTTTAGGTTTTACCCCAACAATGTTTTCATTAGTTTCGCTCACTCTCAAAATCAAGCATTTTACAGCAGGTTGGAGCAGCCTGTATCTCAGCACAGGAATAACGTAGGGAAGAATTCAAATACTCATTTTGACTGCCTCCAGAAGTTAGATCAGATGGCAAATTGGATTTGGTGCTAGGTCTTTCCCTTTAGGTTTTACCCCAACAATGTTTTCATTAGTTTCGCTCACTCTTGAAATCAAGCATTTTACAGGAGGTTGGAGCAGCCTGTATCTCAGCACAGGAATAAGGTAGGGAAGAATTCTAAGGATCATTTTGACTGCCTCCAGAAGTTAGATCAGATGGCAAATTGGATTTGGTGCTAGGTCTTTCCCTTTAGGTTTTACCCCAACAATGTTTTCATTAGTTTCGCTCACTCTCGAAATCAAGCATTTTACAGCAGGTTGGAGCAGCCTGTATCTCAGCACAGGAATAAGGTAGGGAAGAATTCTAAGGATCATTTTGACTGCCTCCAGAAGTTAGATCAGATGGCAAATTGGATTTGGTGCTAGGTCTTTCCCTTTAGGTTTTACCCCAACAATGTTTTCATTAGTTTCGCTCACTCTCGAAATCAAGCATTTTACAGCAGGTTGGAGCAGCCTGTATCTCAGCACAGGAATAAGGTAGGGAAGAATTCAAATACTCATTTTGACTGCCTCCAGAAGTTAGATCAGATGGCAAATTGGATTTGGTGCTAGGTCTTTCCCTTTAGGTTTTACCCCAACAATGTTTTCATTAGTTTCGCTCACTCTCGAAATCAAGCATTTTACAGCAGGTTGGAGCAGCCTGTATCTCAGCACAGGAATAAGGTAGGGAAGAATTCTAAGGATCATTTTGACTGCCTCCAGAAGTTAGATCAGATGGCAAATTGGATTTGGTGCTAGGTCTTTCCCTTTAGGTTTTACCCCAACAATGTTTTCATTAGTTTCGCTCACTCTCGAAATCAAGCATTTTACAGCAGGTTGGAGCAGCCTGTATCTCAGCACAGGAATAAGGTAGGGAAGAATTCTAAGGATCATTTTGACTGCCTCCAGAAGTTAGATCAGATGGCAAATTGGATTTGGTGCTAGGTCTTTCCCTTTAGGTTTTACCCCAACAATGTTTTCATTAGTTTCGCTCACTCTCAAAATCAAGCATTTTACAGCAGGTTGGAGCAGCCTGTATCTCAGCACAGGAATAAGGTAGGGAAGAATTCAAATACTCATTTTGACTGCCTCCAGAAGTTAGATCAGATGGCAAATTGGATTTGGTGCTAGGTCTTTCCCTTTAGGTTTTACCCCAACAATGTTTTCATTAGTTTCGCTCACTCTCGAAATCAAGCATTTTACAGCAGGTTGGAGCAGCCTGTATCTCAGCACAGGAATAAGGTAGGGAAGAATTCAAATACTCATTTTGACTGCCTCCAGAAGTTAGATCAGATGGCAAATTGGATTTGGTGCTAGGTCTTTCCCTTTAGGTTTTACCCCAACAATGTTTTCATTAGTTTCGCTCACTCTCGAAATCAAGCATTTTACAGCAGGTTGGAGCAGCCTGTATCTCAGCACAGGAATAAGGTAGGGAAGAATTCTAAGGCTCATTTTGACTGCCTCCAGAAGTTAGATCAGATGGCAAATTGGATTTGGTGCTAGGTCTTTCCCTTTAGGTTTTACCCCAACAATGTTTTCATTAGTTTCGCTCACTCTCGAAATCAAGCATTTTACAGCAGGTTGGAGCAGCCTGTATCTCAGCACAGGAATAAGGTAGGGAAGAATTCTAAGGATCATTTTGACTGCCTCCAGAAGTTAGATCAGATGGCAAATTGGATTTGGTGCTAGGTCTTTCCCTTTAGGTTTTACCCCAACAATGTTTTCATTAGTTTCGCTCACTCTTGAAATCAAGCATTTTACAGGAGGTTGGAGCAGCCTGTATCTCAGCACAGGAATAAGGTAGGGAAGAATTCTAAGGATCATTTTGACTGCCTCCAGAAGTTAGATCAGATGGCAAATTGGATTTGGTGCTAGGTCTTTCCCTTTAGGTTTTACCCCAACAATGTTTTCATTAGTTTCGCTCACTCTCAAAATCAAGCATTTTACAGCAGGTTGGAGCAGCCTGTATCTCAGCACAGGAATAACGTAGGGAAGAATTCAAATACTCATTTTGACTGCCTCCAGAAGTTAGATCAGATGGCAAATTGGATTTAGTGCTAGGCCTTTCCCTTTAGGTTTTACCCCAACAATGTTTTCATTAGTTTCGCTCACTCTCGAAATCAAGCATTTTACAGCAGGTTGGAGCAGCCTGTATCTCAGCACAGGAATAAGGTAGGGAAGAATTCTAAGGCTCATTTTGACTGCCTCCAGAAGTTAGATCAGATGGCAAATTGGATTTGGTGCTAGGTCTTTCCCTTTAGGTTTTACCCCAACAATGTTTTCATTAGTTTCGCTCACTCTCGAAATCAAGCATTTTACAGCAGGTTGGAGCAGCCTGTATCTCAGCACAGGAATAAGGTAGGGAAGAATTCTAAGGATCATTTTGACTGCCTCCAGAAGTTAGATCAGATGGCCAATGGAATTTGGTGCTAGGTCTTTCCCTTTAGGTTTTACCCCAACAATGTTTTCATTAGTTTCGCTCACTCTCGAAATCAAGCATTTTACAGCAGGTTGGAGCAGCCTGTATCTCAGCACAGGAATAAGGTAGGGAAGAATTCTAAGGATCATTTTGACTGCCTCCAGAAGTTAGATCAGATGGCAAATTGGATTTGGTGCTAGGTCTTTCCCTTTAGGTTTTACCCCAACAATGTTTTCATTAGTTTCGCTCACTCTCGAAATCAAGCATTTTACAGCAGGTTGGAGCAGCCTGTATCTCAGCACAGGAATAAGGTAGGGAAGAATTCTAAGGATCATTTTGACTGCCTCCAGAAGTTAGATCAGATGGCAAATTGGATTTGGTGCTAGGTCTTTCCCTTTAGGTTTTACCCCAACAATGTTTTCATTAGTTTCGCTCACTCTCGAAATCAAGCATTTTACAGCAGGTTGGAGCAGCCTGTATCTCAGCACAGGAATAAGGTAGGGAAGAATTCTAAGGATCATTTTGACTGCCTCCAGAAGTTAGATCAGATGGCAAATTGGATTTGGTGCTAGGTCTTTCCCTTTAGGTTTTACCCCAACAATGTTTTCATTAGTTTCGCTCACTCTCGAAATCAAGCATTTTACAGCAGGTTGGAGCAGCCTGTATCTCAGCACAGGAATAAGGTAGGGAAGAATTCTAAGGATCATTTTGACTGCCTCCAGAAGTTAGATCAGATGGCAAATTGGATTTGGTGCTAGGTCTTTCCCTTTAGGTTTTACCCCAACAATGTTTTCATTAGTTTCGCTCACTCTCGAAATCAAGCATTTTACAGCAGGTTGGAGCAGCCTGTATCTCAGCACAGGAATAAGGTAGGGAAGAATTCAAATACTCATTTTGACTGCCTCCAGAAGTTAGATCAGATGGCAAATTGGATTTGGTGCTAGGTCTTTCCCTTTAGGTTTTACCCCAACAATGTTTTCATTAGTTTCGCTCACTCTCGAAATCAAGCATTTTACAGCAGGTTGGAGCAGCCTGTATCTCAGCACAGGAATAAGGTAGGGAAGAATTCAAATACTCATTTTGACTGCCTCCAGAAGTTAGATCAGATGGCAAATTGGATTTGGTGCTAGGTCTTTCCCTTTAGGTTTTACCCCAACAATGTTTTCATTAGTTTCGCTCACTCTCGAAATCAAGCATTTTACAGCAGGTTGGAGCAGCCTGTATCTCAGCACAGGAAGAAGGTAGGGAAGAATTCTAAGGATCATTTTGACTGCCTCCAGAAGTTAGATCAGATGGCAAATTGGATTTGGTGCTAGGTCTTTCCCTTTAGGTTTTACCCCAACAATGTTTTCATTAGTTTCGCTCACTCTCGAAATCAAGCATTTTACAGCAGGTTGGAGCAGCCTGTATCTCAGCACAGGAATAAGGTAGGGAAGAATTCTAAGGATCATTTTGACTGCCTCCAGAAGTTAGATCAGATGGCAAATTGGATTTGGTGCTAGGTCTTTCCCTTTAGGTTTTACCCCAACAATGTTTTCATTAGTTTCGCTCACTCTCAAAATCAAGCATTTTACAGCAGGTTGGAGCAGCCTGTATCTCAGCACAGGAATAAGGTAGGGAAGAATTCAAATACTCATTTTGACTGCCTCCAGAAGTTAGATCAGATGGCAAATTGGATTTGGTGCTAGGCCTTTCCCTTTAGGTTTTACCCCAACAATGTTTTCATTAGTTTCGCTCACTCTCGAAATCAAGCATTTTACAGCAGGTTGGAGCAGCCTGTATCTCAGCACAGGAATAAGGTAGGGAAGAATTCTAAGGATCATTTTGACTGCCTCCAGAAGTTAGATCAGATGGCAAATTGGATTTGGTGCTAGGTCTTTCCCTTTAGGTTTTACCCCAACAATGTTTTCATTAGTTTCGCTCACTCTCGAAATCAAGCATTTTACAGCAGGTTGGAGCAGCCTGTATCTCAGCACAGGAATAAGGTAGGGAAGAATTCTAAGGATCATTTTGACTGCCTCCAGAAGTTAGATCAGATGGCAAATTGGATTTGGTGCTAGGTCTTTCCCTTTAGGTTTTACCCCAACAATGTTTTCATTAGTTTCGCTCACTCTTGAAATCAAGCATTTTACAGGAGGTTGGAGCAGCCTGTATCTCAGCACAGGAATAAGGTAGGGAAGAATTCTAAGGATCATTTTGACTGCCTCCAGAAGTTAGATCAGATGGCAAATTGGATTTGGTGCTAGGTCTTTCCCTTTAGGTTTTACCCCAACAATGTTTTCATTAGTTTCGCTCACTCTCGAAATCAAGCATTTTACAGCAGGTTGGAGCAGCCTGTATCTCAGCACAGGAATAAGGTAGGGAAGAATTCTAAGGCTCATTTTGACTGCCTCCAGAAGTTAGATCAGATGGCAAATTGGATTTGGTGCTAGGTCTTTCCCTTTAGGTTTTACCCCAACAATGTTTTCATTAGTTTCGCTCACTCTCGAAATCAAGCATTTTACAGCAGGTTGGAGCAGCCTGTATCTCAGCACAGGAATAAGGTAGGGAAGAATTCTAAGGATCATTTTGACTGCCTCCAGAAGTTAGATCAGATGGCAAATTGGATTTGGTGCTAGGTCTTTCCCTTTAGGTTTTACCCCAACAATGTTTTCATTAGTTTCGCTCACTCTCGAAATCAAGCATTTTACAGCAGGTTGGAGCAGCCTGTATCTCAGCACAGGAATAAGGTAGGGAAGAATTCAAATACTCATTTTGACTGCCTCCAGAAGTTAGATCAGATGGCAAATTGGATTTGGTGCTAGGCCTTTCCCTTTAGGTTTTACCCCAACAATGTTTTCATTAGTTTCGCTCACTCTCAAAATCAAGCATTTTACAGCAGGTTGGAGCAGCCTGTATCTCAGCACAGGAATAAGGTAGGGAAGAATTCAAATACTCATTTTGACTGCCTCCAGAAGTTAGATCAGATGGCAAATTGGATTTGGTGCTAGGTCTTTCCCTTTAGGTTTTACCCCAACAATGTTTTCATTAGTTTCGCTCACTCTCGAAATCAAGCATTTTACAGCAGGTTGGAGCAGCCTGTATCTCAGCACAGGAATAAGGTAGGGAAGAATTCAAATACTCATTTTGACTGCCTCCAGAAGTTAGATCAGATGGCAAATTGGATTTGGTGCTAGGTCTTTCCCTTTAGGTTTTACCCCAACAATGTTTTCATTAGTTTCGCTCACTCTCGAAATCAAGCATTTTACAGCAGGTTGGAGCAGCCTGTATCTCAGCACAGGAATAACGTAGGGAAGAATTCAAATACTCATTTTGACTGCCTCCAGAAGTTAGATCAGATGGCAAATTGGATTTGGTGCTAGGTCTTTCCCTTTAGGTTTTACCCCAACAATGTTTTCATTAGTTTCGCTCACTCTCGAAATCAAGCATTTTACAGCAGGTTGGAGCAGCCTGTATCTCAGCACAGGAATAAGGTAGGGAAGAATTCTAAGGATCATTTTGACTGCCTCCAGAAGTTAGATCAGATGGCAAATTGGATTTGGTGCTAGGTCTTTCCCTTTAGGTTTTACCCCAACAATGTTTTCATTAGTTTCGCTCACTCTCGAAATCAAGCATTTTACAGCAGGTTGGAGCAGCCTGTATCTCAGCACAGGAATAAGGTAGGGAAGAATTCTAAGGATCATTTTGACTGCCTCCAGAAGTTAGATCAGATGGCAAATTGGATTTGGTGCTAGGTCTTTCCCTTTAGGTTTTACCCCAACAATGTTTTCATTAGTTTCGCTCACTCTCGAAATCAAGCATTTTACAGCAGGTTGGAGCAGCCTGTATCTCAGCACAGGAATAAGGTAGGGAAGAATTCTAAGGATCATTTTGACTGCCTCCAGAAGTTAGATCAGATGGCAAATTGGATTTGGTGCTAGGTCTTTCCCTTTAGGTTTTACCCCAACAATGTTTTCATTAGTTTTGCTCACTCTCGAAATCAAGCATTTTACAGCAGGTTGGAGCAGCCTGTATCTCAGCACAGGAATAAGGTAGGGAAGAATTCTAAGGATCATTTTGACTGCCTCCAGAAGTTAGATCAGATGGCAAATTGGATTTGGTGCTAGGTCTTTCCCTTTAGGTTTTACCCCAACAATGTTTTCATTAGTTTCGCTCACTCTCGAAATCAAGCATTTTACAGCAGGTTGGAGCAGCCTGTATCTCAGCACAGGAATAAGGTAGGGAAGAATTCAAATACTCATTTTGACTGCCTCCAGAAGTTAGATCAGATGGCAAATTGGATTTGGTGCTAGGTCTTTCCCTTTAGGTTTTACCCCAACAATGTTTTCATTAGTTTCGCTCACTCTCGAAATCAAGCATTTTACAGCAGGTTGGAGCAGCCTGTATCTCAGCACAGGAATAAGGTAGGGAAGAATTCTAAGGATCATTTTGACTGCCTCCAGAAGTTAGATCAGATGGCAAATTGGATTTGGTGCTAGGTCTTTCCCTTTAGGTTTTACCCCAACAATGTTTTCATTAGTTTCGCTCACTCTCGAAATCAAGCATTTTACAGCAGGTTGGAGCAGCCTGTATCTCAGCACAGGAAGAAGGTAGGGAAGAATTCTAAGGATCATTTTGACTGCCTCCAGAAGTTAGATCAGATGGCAAATTGGATTTGGTGCTAGGTCTTTCCCTTTAGGTTTTACCCCAACAATGTTTTCATTAGTTTCGCTCACTCTCGAAATCAAGCATTTTACAGCAGGTTGGAGCAGCCTGTATCTCAGCACAGGAATAAGGTAGGGAAGAATTCAAATACTCATTTTGACTGCCTCCAGAAGTTAGATCAGATGGCAAATTGGATTTGGTGCTAGGCCTTTCCCTTTAGGTTTTACCCCAACAATGTTTTCATTAGTTTCGCTCACTCTCGAAATCAAGCATTTTACAGCAGGTTGGAGCAGCCTGTATCTCAGCACAGGAATAAGGTAGGGAAGAATTCTAAGGATCATTTTGACTGCCTCCAGAAGTTAGATCAGATGGCAAATTGGATTTGGTGCTAGGTCTTTCCCTTTAGGTTTTACCCCAACAATGTTTTCATTAGTTTCGCTCACTCTCGAAATCAAGCATTTTACAGCAGGTTGGAGCAGCCTGTATCTCAGCACAGGAATAAGGTAGGGAAGAATTCTAAGGATCATTTTGACTGCCTCCAGAAGTTAGATCAGATGGCAAATTGGATTTGGTGCTAGGTCTTTCCCTTTAGGTTTTACCCCAACAATGTTTTCATTAGTTTCGCTCACTCTCGAAATCAAGCATTTTACAGCAGGTTGGAGCAGCCTGTATCTCAGCACAGGAATAAGGTAGGGAAGAATTCAAATACTCATTTTGACTGCCTCCAGAAGTTAGATCAGATGGCAAATTGGATTTGGTGCTAGGTCTTTCCCTTTAGGTTTTACCCCAACAATGTTTTCATTAGTTTCGCTCACTCTCGAAATCAAGCATTTTACAGCAGGTTGGAGCAGCCTGTATCTCAGCACAGGAATAAGGTAGGGAAGAATTCAAATACTCATTTTGACTGCCTCCAGAAGTTAGATCAGATGGCAAATTGGATTTGGTGCTAGGTCTTTCCCTTTAGGTTTTACCCCAACAATGTTTTCATTAGTTTCGCTCACTCTCGAAATCAAGCATTTTACAGCAGGTTGGAGCAGCCTGTATCTCAGCACAGGAATAAGGTAGGGAAGAATTCTAAGGATCATTTTGACTGCCTCCAGAAGTTAGATCAGATGGCAAATTGGATTTGGTGCTAGGTCTTTCCCTTTAGGTTTTACCCCAACAATGTTTTCATTAGTTTCGCTCACTCTCGAAATCAAGCATTTTACAGCAGGTTGGAGCAGCCTGTATCTCAGCACAGGAATAAGGTAGGGAAGAATTCTAAGGATCATTTTGACTGCCTCCAGAAGTTAGATCAGATGGCAAATTGGATTTGGTGCTAGGTCTTTCCCTTTAGGTTTTACCCCAACAATGTTTTCATTAGTTTCGCTCACTCTCGAAATCAAGCATTTTACAGCAGGTTGGAGCAGCCTGTATCTCAGCACAGGAATAAGGTAGGGAAGAATTCAAATACTCATTTTGACTGCCTCCAGAAGTTAGATCAGATGGCAAATTGGATTTGGTGCTAGGTCTTTCCCTTTAGGTTTTACCCCAACAATGTTTTCATTAGTTTCGCTCACTCTCGAAATCAAGCATTTTACAGCAGGTTGGAGCAGCCTGTATCTCAGCACAGGAATAAGGTAGGGAAGAATTCTAAGGATCATTTTGACTGCCTCCAGAAGTTAGATCAGATGGCAAATTGGATTTGGTGCTAGGTCTTTCCCTTTAGGTTTTACCCCAACAATGTTTTCATTAGTTTCGCTCACTCTCAAAATCAAGCATTTTACAGCAGGTTGGAGCAGCCTGTATCTCAGCACAGGAATAAGGTAGGGAAGAATTCAAATACTCATTTTGACTGCCTCCAGAAGTTAGATCAGATGGCAAATTGGATTTGGTGCTAGGTCTTTCCCTTTAGGTTTTACCCCAACAATGTTTTCATTAGTTTCGCTCACTCTCGAAATCAAGCATTTTACAGCAGGTTGGAGCAGCCTGTATCTCAGCACAGGAATAAGGTAGGGAAGAATTCAAATACTCATTTTGACTGCCTCCAGAAGTTAGATCAGATGGCAAATTGGATTTGGTGCTAGGTCTTTCCCTTTAGGTTTTACCCCAACAATGTTTTCATTAGTTTCGCTCACTCTCGAAATCAAGCATTTTACAGCAGGTTGGAGCAGCCTGTATCTCAGCACAGGAAGAAGGTAGGGAAGAATTCTAAGGATCATTTTGACTGCCTCCAGAAGTTAGATCAGATGGCAAATTGGATTTGGTGCTAGGTCTTTCCCTTTAGGTTTTACCCCAACAATGTTTTCATTAGTTTCGCTCACTCTCGAAATCAAGCATTTTACAGCAGGTTGGAGCAGCCTGTATCTCAGCACAGGAATAAGGTAGGGAAGAATTCTAAGGATCATTTTGACTGCCTCCAGAAGTTAGATCAGATGGCAAATTGGATTTGGTGCTAGGTCTTTCCCTTTAGGTTTTACCCCAACAATGTTTTCATTAGTTTCGCTCACTCTCAAAATCAAGCATTTTACAGCAGGTTGGAGCAGCCTGTATCTCAGCACAGGAATAACGTAGGGAAGAATTCAAATACTCATTTTGACTGCCTCCAGAAGTTAGATCAGATGGCAAATTGGATTTGGTGCTAGGCCTTTCCCTTTAGGTTTTACCCCAACAATGTTTTCATTAGTTTCGCTCACTCTCGAAATCAAGCATTTTACAGCAGGTTGGAGCAGCCTGTATCTCAGCACAGGAATAAGGTAGGGAAGAATTCTAAGGATCATTTTGACTGCCTCCAGAAGTTAGATCAGATGGCAAATTGGATTTGGTGCTAGGTCTTTCCCTTTAGGTTTTACCCCAACAATGTTTTCATTAGTTTCGCTCACTCTCGAAATCAAGCATTTTACAGCAGGTTGGAGCAGCCTGTATCTCAGCACAGGAATAAGGTAGGGAAGAATTCTAAGGATCATTTTGACTGCCTCCAGAAGTTAGATCAGATGGCAAATTGGATTTGGTGCTAGGTCTTTCCCTTTAGGTTTTACCCCAACAATGTTTTCATTAGTTTCGCTCACTCTCGAAATCAAGCATTTTACAGCAGGTTGGAGCAGCCTGTATCTCAGCACAGGAATAAGGTAGGGAAGAATTCTAAGGATCATTTTGACTGCCTCCAGAAGTTAGATCAGATGGCAAATTGGATTTGGTGCTAGGTCTTTCCCTTTAGGTTTTACCCCAACAATGTTTTCATTAGTTTCGCTCACTCTCGAAATCAAGCATTTTACAGCAGGTTGGAGCAGCCTGTATCTCAGCACAGGAATAAGGTAGGGAAGAATTCTAAGGCTCATTTTGACTGCCTCCAGAAGTTAGATCAGATGGCAAATTGGATTTGGTGCTAGGTCTTTCCCTTTAGGTTTTACCCCAACAATGTTTTCATTAGTTTCGCTCACTCTCGAAATCAAGCATTTTACAGCAGGTTGGAGCAGCCTGTATCTCAGCACAGGAATAAGGTAGGGAAGAATTCTAAGGCTCATTTTGACTGCCTCCAGAAGTTAGATCAGATGGCAAATTGGATTTGGTGCTAGGTCTTTCCCTTTAGGTTTTACCCCAACAATGTTTTCATTAGTTTCGCTCACTCTCGAAATCAAGCATTTTACAGCAGGTTGGAGCAGCCTGTATCTCAGCACAGGAATAAGGTAGGGAAGAATTCAAATACTCATTTTGACTGCCTCCAGAAGTTAGATCAGATGGCAAATTGGATTTGGTGCTAGGCCTTTCCCTTTAGGTTTTACCCCAACAATGTTTTCATTAGTTTCGCTCACTCTCAAAATCAAGCATTTTACAGCAGGTTGGAGCAGCCTGTATCTCAGCACAGGAATAAGGTAGGGAAGAATTCAAATACTCATTTTGACTGCCTCCAGAAGTTAGATCAGATGGCAAATTGGATTTGGTGCTAGGTCTTTCCCTTTAGGTTTTACCCCAACAATGTTTTCATTAGTTTCGCTCACTCTCGAAATCAAGCATTTTACAGCAGGTTGGAGCAGCCTGTATCTCAGCACAGGAATAAGGTAGGGAAGAATTCAAATACTCATTTTGACTGCCTCCAGAAGTTAGATCAGATGGCAAATTGGATTTGGTGCTAGGTCTTTCCCTTTAGGTTTTACCCCAACAATGTTTTCATTAGTTTCGCTCACTCTCGAAATCAAGCATTTTACAGCAGGTTGGAGCAGCCTGTATCTCAGCACAGGAATAAGGTAGGGAAGAATTCAAATACTCATTTTGACTGCCTCCAGAAGTTAGATCAGATGGCAAATTGGATTTGGTGCTAGGTCTTTCCCTTTAGGTTTTACCCCAACAATGTTTTCATTAGTTTCGCTCACTCTCGAAATCAAGCATTTTACAGCAGGTTGGAGCAGCCTGTATCTCAGCACAGGAATAAGGTAGGGAAGAATTCTAAGGCTCATTTTGACTGCCTCCAGAAGTTAGATCAGATGGCAAATTGGATTTGGTGCTAGGTCTTTCCCTTTAGGTTTTACCCCAACAATGTTTTCATTAGTTTCGCTCACTCTCGAAATCAAGCATTTTACAGGAGGTTGGAGCAGCCTGTATCTCAGCACAGGAATAAGGTAGGGAAGAATTCAAATACTCATTTTGACTGCCTCCAGAAGTTAGATCAGATGGCAAATTGGATTTGGTGCTAGGTCTTTCCCTTTAGGTTTTACCCCAACAATGTTTTCATTAGTTTCGCTCACTCTCGAAATCAAGCATTTTACAGCAGGTTGGAGCAGCCTGTATCTCAGCACAGGAATAAGGTAGGGAAGAATTCTAAGGATCATTTTGACTGCCTCCAGAAGTTAGATCAGATGGCAAATTGGATTTGGTGCTAGGTCTTTCCCTTTAGGTTTTACCCCAACAATGTTTTCAGTAGTTTCGCTCACTCTCGAAATCAAGCATTTTACAGCAGGTTGGAGCAGCCTGTATCTCAGCACAGGAATAAGGTAGGGAAGAATTCTAAGGATCATTCTGACTGCCTCCAGAAGTTAGATCAGATGGCAAATTGGATTTGGTGCTAGGTCTTTCCCTTTAGGTTTTACCCCAACAATGTTTTCATTAGTTTCGCTCACTCTCAAAATCAAGCATTTTACAGCAGGTTGGAGCAGCCTGTATCTCAGCACAGGAATAAGGTAGGGAAGAATTCTAAGGATCATTTTGACTGCCTCCAGAAGTTAGATCAGATGGCAAATTGGATTTGGTGCTAGGTCTTTCCCTTTAGGTTTTACCCCAACAATGTTTTCATTAGTTTCGCTCACTCTCGAAATCAAGCATTTTACAGCAGGTTGGAGCAGCCTGTATCTCAGCACAGGAATAAGGTAGGGAAGAATTCTAAGGATCATTTTGACTGCCTCCAGAAGTTAGATCAGATGGCAAATTGGATTTGGTGCTAGGTCTTTCCCTTTAGGTTTTACCCCAACAATGTTTTCATTAGTTTCGCTCACTCTCAAAATCAAGCATTTTACAGGAGGTTGGAGCAGCCTGTATCTCAGCACAGGAATAAGGTAGGGAAGAATTCAAATACTCATTTTGACTGCCTCCAGAAGTTAGATCAGATGGCAAATTGGATTTGGTGCTAGGTCTTTCCCTTTAGGTTTTACCCCAACAATGTTTTCATTAGTTTCGCTCACTCTCGAAATCAAGCATTTTACAGCAGGTTGGAGCAGCCTGTATCTCAGCACAGGAATAAGGTAGGGAAGAATTCTAAGGATCATTTTGACTGCCTCCAGAAGTTAGATCAGATGGCAAATTGGATTTGGTGCTAGGTCTTTCCCTTTAGGTTTTACCCCAACAATGTTTTCATTAGTTTCGCTCACTCTCGAAATCAAGCATTTTACAGCAGGTTGGAGCAGCCTGTATCTCAGCACAGGAATAAGGTAGGGAAGAATTCAAATACTCATTTTGACTGCCTCCAGAAGTTAGATCAGATGGCAAATTGGATTTGGTGCTAGGTCTTTCCCTTTAGGTTTTACCCCAACAATGTTTTCATTAGTTTCGCTCACTCTCGAAATCAAGCATTTTACAGCAGGTTGGAGCAGCCTGTATCTCAGCACAGGAATAAGGTAGGGAAGAATTCTAAGGATCATTTTGACTGCCTCCAGAAGTTAGATCAGATGGCAAATTGGATTTGGTGCTAGGTCTTTCCCTTTAGGTTTTACCCCAACAATGTTTTCATTAGTTTCGCTCACTCTCGAAATCAAGCATTTTACAGCAGGTTGGAGCAGCCTGTATCTCAGCACAGGAATAAGGTAGGGAAGAATTCTAAGGATCATTCTGACTGCCTCCAGAAGTTAGATCAGATGGCAAATTGGATTTGGTGCTAGGTCTTTCCCTTTAGGTTTTACCCCAACAATGTTTTCATTAGTTTCGCTCACTCTCAAAATCAAGCATTTTACAGCAGGTTGGAGCAGCCTGTATCTCAGCACAGGAATAAGGTAGGGAAGAATTCTAAGGATCATTTTGACTGCCTCCAGAAGTTAGATCAGATGGCAAATTGGATTTGGTGCTAGGTCTTTCCCTTTAGGTTTTACCCCAACAATGTTTTCATTAGTTTCGCTCACTCTCGAAATCAAGCATTTTACAGCAGGTTGGAGCAGCCTGTATCTCAGCACAGGAATAAGGTAGGGAAGAATTCTAAGGATCATTTTGACTGCCTCCAGAAGTTAGATCAGATGGCAAATTGGATTTGGTGCTAGGTCTTTCCCTTTAGGTTTTACCCCAACAATGTTTTCATTAGTTTCGCTCACTCTCAAAATCAAGCATTTTACAGGAGGTTGGAGCAGCCTGTATCTCAGCACAGGAATAAGGTAGGGAAGAATTCAAATACTCATTTTGACTGCCTCCAGAAGTTAGATCAGATGGCAAATTGGATTTGGTGCTAGGTCTTTCCCTTTAGGTTTTACCCCAACAATGTTTTCATTAGTTTCGCTCACTCTCGAAATCAAGCATTTTACAGCAGGTTGGAGCAGCCTGTATCTCAGCACAGGAATAAGGTAGGGAAGAATTCTAAGGCTCATTTTGACTGCCTCCAGAAGTTAGATCAGATGGCAAATTGGATTTGGTGCTAGGTCTTTCCCTTTAGGTTTTACCCCAACAATGTTTTCATTAGTTTCGCTCACTCTCGAAATCAAGCATTTTACAGGAGGTTGGAGCAGCCTGTATCTCAGCACAGGAATAAGGTAGGGAAGAATTCAAATACTCATTTTGACTGCCTCCAGAAGTTAGATCAGATGGCAAATTGGATTTGGTGCTAGGTCTTTCCCTTTAGGTTTTACCCCAACAATGTTTTCATTAGTTTCGCTCACTCTCGAAATCAAGCATTTTACAGCAGGTTGGAGCAGCCTGTATCTCAGCACAGGAATAAGGTAGGGAAGAATTCTAAGGATCATTTTGACTGCCTCCAGAAGTTAGATCAGATGGCAAATTGGATTTGGTGCTAGGTCTTTCCCTTTAGGTTTTACCCCAACAATGTTTTCAGTAGTTTCGCTCACTCTCGAAATCAAGCATTTTACAGCAGGTTGGAGCAGCCTGTATCTCAGCACAGGAATAAGGTAGGGAAGAATTCTAAGGATCATTCTGACTGCCTCCAGAAGTTAGATCAGATGGCAAATTGGATTTGGTGCTAGGTCTTTCCCTTTAGGTTTTACCCCAACAATGTTTTCATTAGTTTCGCTCACTCTCAAAATCAAGCATTTTACAGCAGGTTGGAGCAGCCTGTATCTCAGCACAGGAATAAGGTAGGGAAGAATTCTAAGGATCATTTTGACTGCCTCCAGAAGTTAGATCAGATGGCAAATTGGATTTGGTGCTAGGTCTTTCCCTTTAGGTTTTACCCCAACAATGTTTTCATTAGTTTCGCTCACTCTCGAAATCAAGCATTTTACAGCAGGTTGGAGCAGCCTGTATCTCAGCACAGGAATAAGGTAGGGAAGAATTCTAAGGATCATTTTGACTGCCTCCAGAAGTTAGATCAGATGGCAAATTGGATTTGGTGCTAGGTCTTTCCCTTTAGGTTTTACCCCAACAATGTTTTCATTAGTTTCGCTCACTCTCAAAATCAAGCATTTTACAGGAGGTTGGAGCAGCCTGTATCTCAGCACAGGAATAAGGTAGGGAAGAATTCAAATACTCATTTTGACTGCCTCCAGAAGTTAGATCAGATGGCAAATTGGATTTGGTGCTAGGTCTTTCCCTTTAGGTTTTACCCCAACAATGTTTTCATTAGTTTCGCTCACTCTCGAAATCAAGCATTTTACAGCAGGTTGGAGCAGCCTGTATCTCAGCACAGGAATAAGGTAGGGAAGAATTCTAAGGATCATTTTGACTGCCTCCAGAAGTTAGATCAGATGGCAAATTGGATTTGGTGCTAGGTCTTTCCCTTTAGGTTTTACCCCAACAATGTTTTCATTAGTTTCGCTCACTCTCGAAATCAAGCATTTTACAGCAGGTTGGAGCAGCCTGTATCTCAGCACAGGAATAAGGTAGGGAAGAATTCAAATACTCATTTTGACTGCCTCCAGAAGTTAGATCAGATGGCAAATTGGATTTGGTGCTAGGTCTTTCCCTTTAGGTTTTACCCCAACAATGTTTTCATTAGTTTCGCTCACTCTCGAAATCAAGCATTTTACAGCAGGTTGGAGCAGCCTGTATCTCAGCACAGGAATAAGGTAGGGAAGAATTCTAAGGATCATTTTGACTGCCTCCAGAAGTTAGATCAGATGGCAAATTGGATTTGGTGCTAGGTCTTTCCCTTTAGGTTTTACCCCAACAATGTTTTCATTAGTTTCGCTCACTCTCGAAATCAAGCATTTTACAGCAGGTTGGAGCAGCCTGTATCTCAGCACAGGAATAAGGTAGGGAAGAATTCTAAGGATCATTCTGACTGCCTCCAGAAGTTAGATCAGATGGCAAATTGGATTTGGTGCTAGGTCTTTCCCTTTAGGTTTTACCCCA
This sequence comes from Melanerpes formicivorus, assembly GCF_026170545.1. Taxonomy (NCBI): domain Eukaryota; kingdom Metazoa; phylum Chordata; class Aves; order Piciformes; family Picidae; genus Melanerpes; species Melanerpes formicivorus. The sequence goes on from NW_027142803.1 coordinate 88,890, forward strand.
ACAATGTTTTCATTAGTTTCGCTCACTCTCAAAATCAAGCATTTTACAGCAGGTTGGAGCAGCCTGTATCTCAGCACAGGAATAAGGTAGGGAAGAATTCTAAGGATCATTTTGACTGCCTCCAGAAGTTAGATCAGATGGCAAATTGGATTTGGTGCTAGGTCTTTCCCTTTAGGTTTTACCCCAACAATGTTTTCATTAGTTTCGCTCACTCTCGAAATCAAGCATTTTACAGCAGGTTGGAGCAGCCTGTATCTCAGCACAGGAATAAGGTAGGGAAGAATTCTAAGGATCATTTTGACTGCCTCCAGAAGTTAGATCAGATGGCAAATTGGATTTGGTGCTAGGTCTTTCCCTTTAGGTTTTACCCCAACAATGTTTTCATTAGTTTCGCTCACTCTCAAAATCAAGCATTTTACAGGAGGTTGGAGCAGCCTGTATCTCAGCACAGGAATAAGGTAGGGAAGAATTCAAATACTCATTTTGACTGCCTCCAGAAGTTAGATCAGATGGCAAATTGGATTTGGTGCTAGGTCTTTCCCTTTAGGTTTTACCCCAACAATGTTTTCATTAGTTTCGCTCACTCTCGAAATCAAGCATTTTACAGCAGGTTGGAGCAGCCTGTATCTCAGCACAGGAATAAGGTAGGGAAGAATTCTAAGGATCATTTTGACTGCCTCCAGAAGTTAGATCAGATGGCAAATTGGATTTGGTGCTAGGTCTTTCCCTTTAGGTTTTACCCCAACAATGTTTTCATTAGTTTCGCTCACTCTCGAAATCAAGCATTTTACAGCAGGTTGGAGCAGCCTGTATCTCAGCACAGGAATAAGGTAGGGAAGAATTCAAATACTCATTTTGACTGCCTCCAGAAGTTAGATCAGATGGCAAATTGGATTTGGTGCTAGGTCTTTCCCTTTAGGTTTTACCCCAACAATGTTTTCATTAGTTTCGCTCACTCTCGAAATCAAGCATTTTACAGCAGGTTGGAGCAGCCTGTATCTCAGCACAGGAATAAGGTAGGGAAGAATTCTAAGGATCATTTTGACTGCCTCCAGAAGTTAGATCAGATGGCAAATTGGATTTGGTGCTAGGTCTTTCCCTTTAGGTTTTACCCCAACAATGTTTTCATTAGTTTCGCTCACTCTCAAAATCAAGCATTTTACAGCAGGTTGGAGCAGCCTGTATCTCAGCACAGGAATAAGGTAGGGAAGAATTCAAATACTCATTTTGACTGCCTCCAGAAGTTAGATCAGATGGCAAATTGGATTTGGTGCTAGGTCTTTCCCTTTAGGTTTTACCCCAACAATGTTTTCATTAGTTTCGCTCACTCTCGAAATCAAGCATTTTACAGCAGGTTGGAGCAGCCTGTATCTCAGCACAGGAATAAGGTAGGGAAGAATTCAAATACTCATTTTGACTGCCTCCAGAAGTTAGATCAGATGGCAAATTGGATTTGGTGCTAGGTCTTTCCCTTTAGGTTTTACCCCAACAATGTTTTCATTAGTTTCGCTCACTCTCGAAATCAAGCATTTTACAGCAGGTTGGAGCAGCCTGTATCTCAGCACAGGAATAAGGTAGGGAAGAATTCAAATACTCATTTTGACTGCCTCCAGAAGTTAGATCAGATGGCAAATTGGATTTGGTGCTAGGTCTTTCCCTTTAGGTTTTACCCCAACAATGTTTTCATTAGTTTCGCTCACTCTCAAAATCAAGCATTTTACAGCAGGTTGGAGCAGCCTGTATCTCAGCACAGGAATAAGGTAGGGAAGAATTCAAATACTCATTTTGACTGCCTCCAGAAGTTAGATCAGATGGCAAATTGGATTTGGTGCTAGGTCTTTCCCTTTAGGTTTTACCCCAACAATGTTTTCATTAGTTTCGCTCACTCTCGAAATCAAGCATTTTACAGCAGGTTGGTGCAGCCTGTATCTCAGCACAGGAATAAGGTAGGGAAGAATTCAAATACTCATTTTGACTGCCTCCAGAAGTTAGATCAGATGGCAAATTGGATTTGGTGCTAGGTCTTTCCCTTTAGGTTTTACCCCAACAATGTTTTCATTAGTTTCGCTCACTCTCGAAATCAAGCATTTTACAGCAGGTTGGAGCAGCCTGTATCTCAGCACAGGAATAAGGTAGGGAAGAATTCAAATACTCATTTTGACTGCCTCCAGAAGTTAGATCAGATGGCAAATTGGATTTGGTGCTAGGCCTTTCCCTTTAGGTTTTACCCCAACAATGTTTTCATTAGTTTCGCTCACTCTCGAAATCAAGCATTTTACAGCAGGTTGGAGCAGCCTGTATCTCAGCACAGGAATAAGGTAGGGAAGAATTCTAAGGATCATTTTGACTGCCTCCAGAAGTTAGATCAGATGGCAAATTGGATTTGGTGCTAGGTCTTTCCCTTTAGGTTTTACCCCAACAATGTTTTCATTAGTTTCGCTCACTCTCGAAATCAAGCATTTTACAGCAGGTTGGAGCAGCCTGTATCTCAGCACAGGAATAAGGTAGGGAAGAATTCTAAGGCTCATTTTGACTGCCTCCAGAAGTTAGATCAGATGGCAAATTGGATTTGGTGCTAGGTCTTTCCCTTTAGGTTTTACCCCAACAATGTTTTCATTAGTTTCGCTCACTCTCGAAATCAAGCATTTTACAGCAGGTTGGAGCAGCCTGTATCTCAGCACAGGAATAAGGTAGGGAAGAATTCAAATACTCATTTTGACTGCCTCCAGAAGTTAGATCAGATGGCAAATTGGATTTGGTGCTAGGTCTTTCCCTTTAGGTTTTACCCCAACAATGTTTTCATTAGTTTCGCTCACTCTCAAAATCAAGCATTTTACAGCAGGTTGGAGCAGCCTGTATCTCAGCACAGGAATAAGGTAGGGAAGAATTCTAAGGATCATTTTGACTGCCTCCAGAAGTTAGATCAGATGGCAAATTGGATTTGGTGCTAGGTCTTTCCCTTTAGGTTTTACCCCAACAATGTTTTCATTAGTTTCGCTCACTCTCGAAATCAAGCATTTTACAGCAGGTTGGAGCAGCCTGTATCTCAGCACAGGAATAAGGTAGGGAAGAATTCTAAGGATCATTTTGACTGCCTCCAGAAGTTAGATCAGATGGCAAATTGGATTTGGTGCTAGGTCTTTCCCTTTAGGTTTTACCCCAACAATGTTTTCATTAGTTTCGCTCACTCTCGAAATCAAGCATTTTACAGGAGGTTGGAGCAGCCTGTATCTCAGCACAGGAATAAGGTAGGGAAGAATTCTAAGGATCATTTTGACTGCCTCCAGAAGTTAGATCAGATGGCAAATTGGATTTGGTGCTAGGTCTTTCCCTTTACGTTTTACCCCAACAATGTTTTCATTAGTTTCGCTCACTCTCGAAATCAAGCATTTTACAGCAGGTTGGAGCAGCCTGTATCTCAGCACAGGAATAAGGTAGGGAAGAATTCAAATACTCATTTTGACTGCCTCCAGAAGTTAGATCAGATGGCAAATTGGATTTGGTGCTAGGTCTTTCCCTTTACGTTTTACCCCAACAATGTTTTCATTAGTTTCGCTCACTCTCGAAATCAAGCATTTTACAGCAGGTTGGAGCAGCCTGTATCTCAGCACAGGAATAAGGTAGGGAAGAATTCAAATACTCATTTTGACTGCCTCCAGAAGTTAGATCAGATGGCAAATTGGATTTGGTGCTAGGTCTTTCCCTTTAGGTTTTACCCCAACAATGTTTTCATTAGTTTCGCTCACTCTCGAAATCAAGCATTTTACAGCAGGTTGGAGCAGCCTGTATCTCAGCACAGGAATAAGGTAGGGAAGAATTCTAAGGATCATTTTGACTGCCTCCAGAAGTTAGATCAGATGGCAAATTGGATTTGGTGCTAGGTCTTTCCCTTTAGGTTTTACCCCAACAATGTTTTCATTAGTTTCGCTCACTCTCGAAATCAAGCATTTTACAGCAGGTTGGAGCAGCCTGTATCTCAGCACAGGAATAAGGTAGGGAAGAATTCTAAGGATCATTTTGACTGCCTCCAGAAGTTAGATCAGATGGCAAATTGGATTTGGTGCTAGGCCTTTCCCTTTAGGTTTTACCCCAACAATGTTTTCATTAGTTTCGCTCACTCTCGAAATCAAGCATTTTACAGCAGGTTGGAGCAGCCTGTATCTCAGCACAGGAATAAGGTAGGGAAGAATTCTAAGGATCATTTTGACTGCCTCCAGAAGTTAGATCAGATGGCAAATTGGATTTGGTGCTAGGTCTTTCCCTTTAGGTTTTACCCCAACAATGTTTTCATTAGTTTCGCTCACTCTCAAAATCAAGCATTTTACAGCAGGTTGGAGCAGCCTGTATCTCAGCACAGGAATAAGGTAGGGAAGAATTCAAATACTCATTTTGACTGCCTCCAGAAGTTAGATCAGATGGCAAATTGGATTTGGTGCTAGGTCTTTCCCTTTAGGTTTTACCCCAACAATGTTTTCATTAGTTTCGCTCACTCTCGAAATCAAGCATTTTACAGCAGGTTGGAGCAGCCTGTATCTCAGCACAGGAATAAGGTAGGGAAGAATTCTAAGGATCATTTTGACTGCCTCCAGAAGTTAGATCAGATGGCAAATTGGATTTGGTGCTAGGTCTTTCCCTTTAGGTTTTACCCCAACAATGTTTTCATTAGTTTCGCTCACTCTCGAAATCAAGCATTTTACAGCAGGTTGGAGCAGCCTGTATCTCAGCACAGGAATAAGGTAGGGAAGAATTCTAAGGATCATTTTGACTGCCTCCAGAAGTTAGATCAGATGGCAAATTGGATTTGGTGCTAGGTCTTTCCCTTTAGGTTTTACCCCAACAATGTTTTCATTAGTTTCGCTCACTCTCAAAATCAAGCATTTTACAGCAGGTTGGAGCAGCCTGTATCTCAGCACAGGAATAAGGTAGGGAAGAATTCAAATACTCATTTTGACTGCCTCCAGAAGTTAGATCAGATGGCAAATTGGATTTGGTGCTAGGTCTTTCCCTTTAGGTTTTACCCCAACAATGTTTTCATTAGTTTCGCTCACTCTCGAAATCAAGCATTTTACAGCAGGTTGGAGCAGCCTGTATCTCAGCACAGGAATAAGGTAGGGAAGAATTCAAATACTCATTTTGACTGCCTCCAGAAGTTAGATCAGATGGCAAATTGGATTTGGTGCTAGGTCTTTCCCTTTAGGTTTTACCCCAACAATGTTTTCATTAGTTTCGCTCACTCTCGAAATCAAGCATTTTACAGCAGGTTGGAGCAGCCTGTATCTCAGCACAGGAATAAGGTAGGGAAGAATTCAAATACTCATTTTGACTGCCTCCAGAAGTTAGATCAGATGGCAAATTGGATTTGGTGCTAGGTCTTTCCCTTTAGGTTTTACCCCAACAATGTTTTCATTAGTTTCGCTCACTCTCAAAATCAAGCATTTTACAGCAGGTTGGAGCAGCCTGTATCTCAGCACAGGAATAAGGTAGGGAAGAATTCAAATACTCATTTTGACTGCCTCCAGAAGTTAGATCAGATGGCAAATTGGATTTGGTGCTAGGTCTTTCCCTTTAGGTTTTACCCCAACAATGTTTTCATTAGTTTCGCTCACTCTCGAAATCAAGCATTTTACAGCAGGTTGGAGCAGCCTGTATCTCAGCACAGGAATAAGGTAGGGAAGAATTCAAATACTCATTTTGACTGCCTCCAGAAGTTAGATCAGATGGCAAATTGGATTTGGTGCTAGGTCTTTCCCTTTAGGTTTTACCCCAACAATGTTTTCATTAGTTTCGCTCACTCTCGAAATCAAGCATTTTACAGGAGGTTGGAGCAGCCTGTATCTCAGCACAGGAATAAGGTAGGGAAGAATTCAAATACTCATTTTGACTGCCTCCAGAAGTTAGATCAGATGGCAAATTGGATTTGGTGCTAGGCCTTTCCCTTTAGGTTTTACCCCAACAATGTTTTCATTAGTTTCGCTCACTCTCGAAATCAAGCATTTTACAGCAGGTTGGAGCAGCCTGTATCTCAGCACAGGAATAAGGTAGGGAAGAATTCTAAGGATCATTTTGACTGCCTCCAGAAGTTAGATCAGATGGCAAATTGGATTTGGTGCTAGGTCTTTCCCTTTAGGTTTTACCCCAACAATGTTTTCATTAGTTTCGCTCACTCTCGAAATCAAGCATTTTACAGCAGGTTGGAGCAGCCTGTATCTCAGCACAGGAATAAGGTAGGGAAGAATTCTAAGGCTCATTTTGACTGCCTCCAGAAGTTAGATCAGATGGCAAATTGGATTTGGTGCTAGGTCTTTCCCTTTAGGTTTTACCCCAACAATGTTTTCATTAGTTTCGCTCACTCTCGAAATCAAGCATTTTACAGCAGGTTGGAGCAGCCTGTATCTCAGCACAGGAATAAGGTAGGGAAGAATTCAAATACTCATTTTGACTGCCTCCAGAAGTTAGATCAGATGGCAAATTGGATTTGGTGCTAGGTCTTTCCCTTTAGGTTTTACCCCAACAATGTTTTCATTAGTTTCGCTCACTCTCGAAATCAAGCATTTTACAGCAGGTTGGAGCAGCCTGTATCTCAGCACAGGAATAAGGTAGGGAAGAATTCTAAGGATCATTTTGACTGCCTCCAGAAGTTAGATCAGATGGCAAATTGGATTTGGTGCTAGGTCTTTCCCTTTAGGTTTTACCCCAACAATGTTTTCATTAGTTTCGCTCACTCTCGAAATCAAGCATTTTACAGCAGGTTGGAGCAGCCTGTATCTCAGCACAGGAATAAGGTAGGGAAGAATTCTAAGGATCATTTTGACTGCCTCCAGAAGTTAGATCAGATGGCAAATTGGATTTGGTGCTAGGTCTTTCCCTTTAGGTTTTACCCCAACAATGTTTTCATTAGTTTCGCTCACTCTCGAAATCAAGCATTTTACAGGAGGTTGGAGCAGCCTGTATCTCAGCACAGGAATAAGGTAGGGAAGAATTCTAAGGATCATTTTGACTGCCTCCAGAAGTTAGATCAGATGGCAAATTGGATTTGGTGCTAGGTCTTTCCCTTTACGTTTTACCCCAACAATGTTTTCATTAGTTTCGCTCACTCTCGAAATCAAGCATTTTACAGCAGGTTGGAGCAGCCTGTATCTCAGCACAGGAATAAGGTAGGGAAGAATTCTAAGGCTCATTTTGACTGCCTCCAGAAGTTAGATCAGATGGCAAATTGGATTTGGTGCTAGGTCTTTCCCTTTACGTTTTACCCCAACAATGTTTTCATTAGTTTCGCTCACTCTCGAAATCAAGCATTTTACAGCAGGTTGGAGCAGCCTGTATCTCAGCACAGGAATAAGGTAGGGAAGAATTCAAATACTCATTTTGACTGCCTCCAGAAGTTAGATCAGATGGCAAATTGGATTTGGTGCTAGGTCTTTCCCTTTAGGTTTTACCCCAACAATGTTTTCATTAGTTTCGCTCACTCTCGAAATCAAGCATTTTACAGCAGGTTGGAGCAGCCTGTATCTCAGCACAGGAATAAGGTAGGGAAGAATTCTAAGGATCATTTTGACTGCCTCCAGAAGTTAGATCAGATGGCAAATTGGATTTGGTGCTAGGTCTTTCCCTTTAGGTTTTACCCCAACAATGTTTTCATTAGTTTCGCTCACTCTCGAAATCAAGCATTTTACAGCAGGTTGGAGCAGCCTGTATCTCAGCACAGGAATAAGGTAGGGAAGAATTCTAAGGATCATTTTGACTGCCTCCAGAAGTTAGATCAGATGGCAAATTGGATTTGGTGCTAGGCCTTTCCCTTTAGGTTTTACCCCAACAATGTTTTCATTAGTTTCGCTCACTCTCGAAATCAAGCATTTTACAGCAGGTTGGAGCAGCCTGTATCTCAGCACAGGAATAAGGTAGGGAAGAATTCTAAGGATCATTTTGACTGCCTCCAGAAGTTAGATCAGATGGCAAATTGGATTTGGTGCTAGGTCTTTCCCTTTAGGTTTTACCCCAACAATGTTTTCATTAGTTTCGCTCACTCTCAAAATCAAGCATTTTACAGCAGGTTGGAGCAGCCTGTATCTCAGCACAGGAATAAGGTAGGGAAGAATTCAAATACTCATTTTGACTGCCTCCAGAAGTTAGATCAGATGGCAAATTGGATTTGGTGCTAGGTCTTTCCCTTTAGGTTTTACCCCAACAATGTTTTCATTAGTTTCGCTCACTCTCGAAATCAAGCATTTTACAGCAGGTTGGAGCAGCCTGTATCTCAGCACAGGAATAAGGTAGGGAAGAATTCTAAGGATCATTTTGACTGCCTCCAGAAGTTAGATCAGATGGCAAATTGGATTTGGTGCTAGGTCTTTCCCTTTAGGTTTTACCCCAACAATGTTTTCATTAGTTTCGCTCACTCTCGAAATCAAGCATTTTACAGCAGGTTGGAGCAGCCTGTATCTCAGCACAGGAATAAGGTAGGGAAGAATTCTAAGGATCATTTTGACTGCCTCCAGAAGTTAGATCAGATGGCAAATTGGATTTGGTGCTAGGTCTTTCCCTTTAGGTTTTACCCCAACAATGTTTTCATTAGTTTCGCTCACTCTCGAAATCAAGCATTTTACAGGAGGTTGGAGCAGCCTGTATCTCAGCACAGGAATAAGGTAGGGAAGAATTCTAAGGATCATTTTGACTGCCTCCAGAAGTTAGATCAGATGGCAAATTGGATTTGGTGCTAGGTCTTTCCCTTTAGGTTTTACCCCAACAATGTTTTCATTAGTTTCGCTCACTCTCGAAATCAAGCATTTTACAGCAGGTTGGAGCAGCCTGTATCTCAGCACAGGAATAAGGTAGGGAAGAATTCAAATACTCATTTTGACTGCCTCCAGAAGTTAGATCAGATGGCAAATTGGATTTGGTGCTAGGTCTTTCCCTTTAGGTTTTACCCCAACAATGTTTTCATTAGTTTCGCTCATTCTCGAAATCAAGCATTTTACAGCAGGTTGGAGCAGCCTGTATCTCAGCACAGGAATAAGGTAGGGAAGAATTCAAATACTCATTTTGACTGCCTCCAGAAGTTAGATCAGATGGCAAATTGGATTTGGTGCTAGGTCTTTCCCTTTAGGTTTTACCCCAACAGTGTTTTCATTAGTTTCGCTCACTCTCGAAATCAAGCATTTTACAGCAGGTTGGAGCAGCCTGTATCTCAGCACAGGAATAAGGTAGGGAAGAATTCAAATACTCATTTTGAGTGCCTCCAGAAGTTAGATCAGATGGCAAATTGGATTTGGTGCTAGGTCTTTCCCTTTAGGTTTTACCCCAACAATGTTTTCATTAGTTTCGCTCACTCTCGAAATCAAGCATTTTACAGCAGGTTGGAGCAGCCTGTATCTCAGCACAGGAATAAGGTAGGGAAGAATTCTAAGGATCATTTTGACTGCCTCCAGAAGTTAGATCAGATGGCAAATTGGATTTGGTGCTAGGTCTTTCCCTTTAGGTTTTACCCCAACAATGTTTTCATTAGTTTCGCTCACTCTCGAAATCAAGCATTTTACAGCAGGTTGGAGCAGCCTGTATCTCAGCACAGGAATAAGGTAGGGAAGAATTCAAATACTCATTTTGACTGCCTCCAGAAGTTAGATCAGATGGCAAATTGGATTTGGTGCTAGGTCTTTCCCTTTAGGTTTTACCCCAACAATGTTTTCATTAGTTTCGCTCACTCTCGAAATCAAGCATTTTACAGCAGGTTGGAGCAGCCTGTATCTCAGCACAGGAATAAGGTAGGGAAGAATTCAAATACTCATTTTGACTGCCTCCAGAAGTTAGATCAGATGGCAAATTGGATTTGGTGCTAGGTCTTTCCCTTTAGGTTTTACCCCAACTGTGTTTTCATTAGTTTCGCTCACTCTCGAAATCAAGCATTTTACAGCAGGTTGGAGCAGCCTGTATCTCAGCACAGGAATAAGGTAGGGAAGAATTCAAATACTCATTTTGAGTGCCTCCAGAAGTTAGATCAGATGGCAAATTGGATTTGGTGCTAGGTCTTTCCCTTTAGGTTTTACCCCAACAATGTTTTCATTAGTTTCGCTCACTCTCGAAATCAAGCATTTTACAGCAGGTTGGAGCAGCCTGTATCTCAGCACAGGAAGAAGGTAGGGAAGAATTCTAAGGATCATTTTGACTGCCTCCAGAAGTTAGATCAGATGGCAAATTGGATTTGGTGCTAGGTCTTTCCCTTTAGGTTTTACCCCAACAATGTTTTCATTAGTTTCGCTCACTCTCGAAATCAAGCATTTTACAGCAGGTTGGAGCAGCCTGTATCTCAGCACAGGAATAAGGTAGGGAAGAATTCAAAGGATCATTTTGACTGCCTCCAGAAGTTAGATCAGATGGCAAATTGGATTTGGTGCTAGGTCTTTCCCTTTAGGTTTTACCCCAACAATGTTTTCATTAGTTTCGCTCACTCTCGAAATCAAGCATTTTACAGCAGGTTGGAGCAGCCTGTATCTCAGCACAGGAATAAGGTAGGGAAGAATTCTAAGGATCATTTTGACTGCCTCCAGAAGTTAGATCAGATGGCAAATTGGATTTGGTGCTAGGTCTTTCCCTTTAGGTTTTACCCCAACAATGTTTTCATTAGTTTCGCTCACTCTCGAAATCAAGCATTTTACAGCAGGTTGGAGCAGCCTGTATCTCAGCACAGGAATAAGGTAGGGAAGAATTCAAATACTCATTTTGACTGCCTCCAGAAGTTAGATCAGATGGCAAATTGGATTTGGTGCTAGGTCTTTCCCTTTAGGTTTTACCCCAACAATGTTTTCATTAGTTTCGCTCACTCTCGAAATCAAGCATTTTACAGCAGGTTGGAGCAGCCTGTATCTCAGCACAGGAATAAAGTAGGGAAGAATTCAAATACTCATTTTGACTGCCTCCAGAAGTTAGATCAGATGGCAAATTGGATTTGGTGCTAGGTCTTTCCCTTTAGGTTTTACCCCAACTGTGTTTTCATTAGTTTCGCTCACTCTCGAAATCAAGCATTTTACAGCAGGTTGGAGCAGCCTGTATCTCAGCACAGGAATAAGGTAGGGAAGAATTCAAATACTCATTTTGAGTGCCTCCAGAAGTTAGATCAGATGGCAAATTGGATTTGGTGCTAGGTCTTTCCCTTTAGGTTTTACCCCAACAATGTTTTCATTAGTTTCGCTCACTCTCGAAATCAAGCATTTTACAGCAGGTTGGAGCAGCCTGTATCTCAGCACAGGAAGAAGGTAGGGAAGAATTCTAAGGATCATTTTGACTGCCTCCAGAAGTTAGATCAGATGGCAAATTGGATTTGGTGCTAGGTCTTTCCCTTTAGGTTTTACCCCAACAATGTTTTCATTAGTTTCGCTCACTCTCGAAATCAAGCATTTTACAGCAGGTTGGAGCAGCCTGTATCTCAGCACAGGAATAAGGTAGGGAAGAATTCAAAGGATCATTTTGACTGCCTCCAGAAGTTAGATCAGATGGCAAATTGGATTTGGTGCTAGGTCTTTCCCTTTAGGTTTTACCCCAACAATGTTTTCATTAGTTTCGCTCACTCTCGAAATCAAGCATTTTACAGCAGGTTGGAGCAGCCTGTATCTCAGCACAGGAATAAGGTAGGGAAGAATTCAAATACTCATTTTGACTGCCTCCAGAAGTTAGATCAGATGGCAAATTGGATTTGGTGCTAGGTCTTTCCCTTTAGGTTTTACCCCAACAATGTTTTCATTAGTTTCGCTCACTCTCGAAATCAAGCATTTTACAGGAGGTTGGAGCAGCCTGTATCTCAGCACAGGAATAAGGTAGGGAAGAATTCAAATACTCATTTTGACTGCCTCCAGAAGTTAGATCAGATGGCCAATGGAATTTGGTGCTAGGTCTTTCCCTTTAGGTTTTACCCCAACAATGTTTTCATTAGTTTCGCTCACTCTCGAAATCAAGCATTTTACAGCAGGTTGGAGCAGCCTGTATCTCAGCACAGGAATAAGGTAGGGAAGAATTCAAATACTCATTTTGACTGCCTCCAGAAGTTAGATCAGATGGCAAATTGGATTTGGTGCTAGGCCTTTCCCTTTAGATTTTGCCCCAACAATGTTTTCATTAGTTTCGCTCACTCTCGAAATCAAGCATTTTACAGCAGGTTGGAGCAGCCTGTATCTCAGCACAGGAATAAGGTAGGGAAGAATTCTAAGGATCATTTTGACTGCCTCCAGAAGTTAGATCAGATGGCAAATTGGATTTGGTGCTAGGTCTTTCCCTTTAGGTTTTACCCCAACAATGTTTTCATTAGTTTCGCTCACTCTCAAAATCAAGCATTTTACAGCAGGTTGGAGCAGCCTGTATCTCAGCACAGGAATAAGGTAGGGAAGAATTCAAATACTCATTTTGACTGCCTCCAGAAGTTAGATCAGATGGCAAATTGGATTTGGTGCTAGGTCTTTCCCTTTAGGTTTTACCCCAACAATGTTTTCATTAGTTTCGCTCACTCTCGAAATCAAGCATTTTACAGCAGGTTGGAGCAGCCTGTATCTCAGCACAGGAATAAGGTAGGGAAGAATTCTAAGGATCATTTTGACTGCCTCCAGAAGTTAGATCAGATGGCAAATTGGATTTGGTGCTAGGTCTTTCCCTTTAGGTTTTACCCCAACAATGTTTTCATTAGTTTCGCTCACTCTCGAAATCAAGCATTTTACAGCAGGTTGGAGCAGCCTGTATCTCAGCACAGGAATAAGGTAGGGAAGAATTCTAAGGATCATTTTGACTGCCTCCAGAAGTTAGATCAGATGGCAAATTGGATTTGGTGCTAGGTCTTTCCCTTTAGGTTTTACCCCAACAATGTTTTCATTAGTTTCGCTCACTCTCGAAATCAAGCATTTTACAGCAGGTTGGAGCAGCCTGTATCTCAGCACAGGAATAAGGTAGGGAAGAATTCAAATACTCATTTTGACTGCCTCCAGAAGTTAGATCAGATGGCAAATTGGATTTGGTGCTAGGTCTTTCCCTTTAGGTTTTACCCCAACAATGTTTTCATTAGTTTCGCTCACTCTCGAAATCAAGCATTTTACAGCAGGTTGGAGCAGCCTGTATCTCAGCACAGGAATAAGGTAGGGAAGAATTCAAATACTCATTTTGACTGCCTCCAGAAGTTAGATCAGATGGCAAATTGGATTTGGTGCTAGGTCTTTCCCTTTAGGTTTTACCCCAACAATGTTTTCATTAGTTTCGCTCACTCTCGAAATCAAGCATTTTACAGGAGGTTGGAGCAGCCTGTATCTCAGCACAGGAATAAGGTAGGGAAGAATTCAAATACTCATTTTGACTGCCTCCAGAAGTTAGATCAGATGGCCAATGGAATTTGGTGCTAGGTCTTTCCCTTTAGGTTTTACCCCAACAATGTTTTCATTAGTTTCGCTCACTCTCGAAATCAAGCATTTTACAGCAGGTTGGAGCAGCCTGTATCTCAGCACAGGAATAAGGTAGGGAAGAATTCAAATACTCATTTTGACTGCCTCCAGAAGTTAGATCAGATGGCAAATTGGATTTGGTGCTAGGCCTTTCCCTTTAGATTTTGCCCCAACAATGTTTTCATTAGTTTCGCTCACTCTCGAAATCAAGCATTTTACAGCAGGTTGGAGCAGCCTGTATCTCAGCACAGGAATAAGGTAGGGAAGAATTCTAAGGATCATTTTGACTGCCTCCAGAAGTTAGATCAGATGGCAAATTGGATTTGGTGCTAGGTCTTTCCCTTTAGGTTTTACCCCAACAATGTTTTCATTAGTTTCGCTCACTCTCAAAATCAAGCATTTTACAGCAGGTTGGAGCAGCCTGTATCTCAGCACAGGAATAAGGTAGGGAAGAATTCAAATACTCATTTTGACTGCCTCCAGAAGTTAGATCAGATGGCAAATTGGATTTGGTGCTAGGTCTTTCCCTTTAGGTTTTACCCCAACAATGTTTTCATTAGTTTCGCTCACTCTCGAAATCAAGCATTTTACAGCAGGTTGGAGCAGCCTGTATCTCAGCACAGGAATAAGGTAGGGAAGAATTCTAAGGATCATTTTGACTGCCTCCAGAAGTTAGATCATATGGCAAATTGGATTTGGTGCTAGGTCTTTCCCTTTAGGTTTTACCCCAACAATGTTTTCATTAGTTTCGCTCACTCTCGAAATCAAGCATTTTACAGCAGGTTGGAGCAGCCTGTATCTCAGCACAGGAATAAGGTAGGGAAGAATTCTAAGGATCATTTTGACTGCCTCCAGAAGTTAGATCAGATGGCAAATTGGATTTGGTGCTAGGTCTTTCCCTTTAGGTTTTACCCCAACAATGTTTTCATTAGTTTCGCTCACTCTCGAAATCAAGCATTTTACAGGAGGTTGGAGCAGCCTGTATCTCAGCACAGGAATAAGGTAGGGAAGAATTCAAATACTCATTTTGACTGCCTCCAGAAGTTAGATCAGATGGCAAATTGGATTTGGTGCTAGGTCTTTCCCTTTAGGTTTTACCCCAACAATGTTTTCATTAGTTTCGCTCACTCTCGAAATCAAGCATTTTACAGCAGGTTGGAGCAGCCTGAATCTCAGCACAGGAATAAGGTAGGGAAGAATTCAAATACTCATTTTGACTGCCTCCAGAAGTTAGATCAGATGGCAAATTGGATTTGGTGCTAGGTCTTTCCCTTTAGGTTTTACCCCAACAATGTTTTCATTAGTTTCGCTCACTCTCGAAATCAAACATTTTACAGGAGGTTGGAGCAGCCTGTATCTCAGCACAGGAATAAGGTAGGGAAGAATTCAAATACTCATTTTGACTGCCTCCAGAAGTTAGATCAGATGGCAAATTGGATTTGGTGCTAGGTCTTTCCCTTTAGGTTTTACCCCAACAATGTTTTCATTAGTTTCGCTCACTCTCGAAATCAAGCATTTTACAGGAGGTTGGAGCAGCCTGTATCTCAGCACAGGAATAAGGTAGGGAAGAATTCAAATACTCATTTTGACTGCCTCCAGAAGTTAGATCAGATGGCAAATTGGATTTGGTGCTAGGTCTTTCCCTTTAGGTTTTACCCCAACAATGTTTTCATTAGTTTCGCTCACTCTCGAAATCAAGCATTTTACAGCAGGTTGGAGCAGCCTGTATCTCAGCACAGGAATAAGGTAGGGAAGAATTCAAATACTCATTTTGACTGCCTCCAGAAGTTAGATCAGATGGCAAATTGGATTTGGTGCTAGGTCTTTCCCTTTAGGTTTTACCCCAACAATGTTTTCATTAGTTTCGCTCACTCTCGAAATCAAACATTTTACAGGAGGTTGGAGCAGCCTGTATCTCAGCACAGGAATAAGGTAGGGAAGAATTCAAATACTCATTTTGACTGCCTCCAGAAGTTAGATCAGATGGCAAATTGGATTTGGTGCTAGGTCTTTCCCTTTAGGTTTTACCCCAACAGTGTTTTCATTAGTTTCGCTCACTCTCGAAATCAAGCATTTTACAGCAGGTTGGAGCAGCCTGTATCTCAGCACAGGAATAAGGTAGGGAAGAATTCAAATACTCATTTTGACTGCCTCCAGAAGTTAGATCAGATGGCAAATTGGATTTGGTGCTAGGTCTTTCCCTTTAGGTTTTACCCCAACAATGTTTTCATTAGTTTCGCTCACTCTCGAAATCAAGCATTTTACAGCAGGTTGGAGCAGCCTGTATCTCAGCACAGGAATAAGGTAGGGAAGAATTCTAAGGATCATTTTGACTGCCTCCAGAAGTTAGATCAGATGGCAAATTGGATTTGGTGCTAGGTCTTTCCCTTTAGGTTTTACCCCAACAATGTTTTCATTAGTTTCGCTCACTCTCGAAATCAAGCATTTTACAGGAGGTTGGAGCAGCCTGTATCTCAGCACAGGAATAAGGTAGGGAAGAATTCAAATACTCATTTTGACTGCCTCCAGAAGTTAGATCAGATGGCAAATTGGATTTGGTGCTAGGTCTTTCCCTTTAGGTTTTACCCCAACAATGTTTTCATTAGTTTCGCTCACTCTCGAAATCAAGCATTTTACAGCAGGTTGGAGCAGCCTGTATCTCAGCACAGGAATAAGGTAGGGAAGAATTCTAAGGATCATTTTGACTGCCTCCAGAAGTTAGATCAGATGGCAAATTGGATTTGGTGCTAGGTCTTTCCCTTTAGGTTTTACCCCAACAATGTTTTCATTAGTTTCGCTCACTCTCGAAATCAAGCATTTTACAGCAGGTTGGAGCAGCCTGTATCTCAGCACAGGAATAAGGTAGGGAAGAATTCTAAGGCTCATTTTGACTGCCTCCAGAAGTTAGATCAGATGGCAAATTGGATTTGGTGCTAGGTCTTTCCCTTTAGGTTTTACCCCAACAATGTTTTCATTAGTTTCGCTCACTCTCGAAATCAAGCATTTTACAGCAGGTTGGAGCAGCCTGTATCTCAGCACAGGAATAAGGTAGGGAAGAATTCTAAGGCTCATTTTGACTGCCTCCAGAAGTTAGATCAGATGGCAAATTGGATTTGGTGCTAGGTCTTTCCCTTTAGGTTTTACCCCACCAATGTTTTCATTAGTTTCGCTCACTCTCGAAATCAAGCATTTTACAGCAGGTTGGAGCAGCCTGTATCTCAGCACAGGAATAAGGTAGGGAAGAATTCTAAGGATCATTTTGACTGCCTCCAGAAGTTAGATCAGATGGCAAATTGGATTTGGTGCTAGGTCTTTCCCTTTAGGTTTTACCCCAACAATGTTTTCATTAGTTTCGCTCACGCTCGAAATCAAGCATTTTACAGCAGGTTGGAGCAGCCTGTATCTCAGCACAGGAATAAGGTAGGGAAGAATTCTAAGGCTCATTTTGACTGCCTCCAGAAGTTAGATCAGATGGCAAATTGGATTTGGTGCTAGGTCTTTCCCTTTAGGTTTTACCCCAACAATGTTTTCATTAGTTTCGCTCACTCTCGAAATCAAGCATTTTACAGCAGGTTGGAGCAGCCTGTATCTCAGCACAGGAATAAGGTAGGGAAGAATTCTAAGGCTCATTTTGACTGCCTCCAGAAGTTAGATCAGATGGCAAATTGGATTTGGTGCTAGGTCTTTCCCTTTAGGTTTTACCCCAACAATGTTTTCATTAGTTTCGCTCACTCTCGAAATCAAGCATTTTACAGCAGGTTGGAGCAGCCTGTATCTCAGCACAGGAATAAGGTAGGGAAGAATTCAAATACTCATTTTGACTGCCTCCAGAAGTTAGATCAGATGGCAAATTGGATTTGGTGCTAGGTCTTTCCCTTTAGGTTTTACCCCAACAATGTTTTCATTAGTTTCGCTCACTCTCGAAATCAAGCATTTTACAGCAGGTTGGAGCAGCCTGTATCTCAGCACAGGAATAAGGTAGGGAAGAATTCAAATACTCATTTTGACTGCCTCCAGAAGTTAGATCAGATGGCAAATTGGATTTGGTGCTAGGTCTTTCCCTTTAGGTTTTACCCCAACAGTGTTTTCATTAGTTTCGCTCA
The DNA here is from genome assembly GCF_026170545.1 of Melanerpes formicivorus. Lineage (NCBI taxonomy): Eukaryota > Metazoa > Chordata > Aves > Piciformes > Picidae > Melanerpes > Melanerpes formicivorus. The sequence continues at coordinate 106,399 of NW_027142803.1, forward strand.
CTCTCGAAATCAAGCATTTTACAGCAGGTTGGAGCAGCCTGTATCTCAGCACAGGAATAAGGTAGGGAAGAATTCTAAGGATCATTTTGACTGCCTCCAGAAGTTAGATCAGATGGCAAATTGGATTTGGTGCTAGGTCTTTCCCTTTAGGTTTTACCCCAACAATGTTTTCATTAGTTTCGCTCACTCTCGAAATCAAGCATTTTACAGCAGGTTGGAGCAGCCTGTATCTCAGCACAGGAATAAGGTAGGGAAGAATTCTAAGGATCATTTTGACTGCCTCCAGAAGTTAGATCAGATGGCAAATTGGATTTGGTGCTAGGTCTTTCCCTTTAGGTTTTACCCCAACAATGTTTTCATTAGTTTCGCTCACTCTCGAAATCAAGCATTTTACAGCAGGTTGGAGCAGCCTGTATCTCAGCACAGGAATAAGGTAGGGAAGAATTCTAAGGATCATTTTGACTGCCTCCAGAAGTTAGATCAGATGGCAAATTGGATTTGGTGCTAGGTCTTTCCCTTTAGGTTTTACCCCAACAATGTTTTTCATTAGTTTTCGCTCACTCTCGAAATCAAGCATTTTACAGGAGGTTGGAGCAGCCTGTATCTCAGCACAGGAATAAGGTAGGGAAGAATTCTAAGGATCATTTTGACTGCCTCCAGAAGTTAGATCAGATGGCAAATTGGATTTGGTGCTAGGTCTTTCCCTTTAGGTTTTACCCCAACAATGTTTTCATTAGTTTCGCTCACTCTCGAAATCAAGCATTTTACAGCAGGTTGGGAGCAGCCTGTATCTCAGCACAGGAATAAGGTAGGGAAGAATTCTAAGGATCATTTTGACTGCCTCCAGAAGTTAGATCAGATGGCAAATTGGATTTGGTGCTAGGTCTTTCCCTTTAGGTTTTACCCCAACAATGTTTTCATTAGTTTCGCTCACTCTCGAAATCAAGCATTTTACAGCAGGTTGGAGCAGCCTGTATCTCAGCACAGGAATAAGGTAGGGAAGAATTCTAAGGCTCATTTTGACTGCCTCCAGAAGTTAGATCAGATGGCAAATTGATTTGGTGCTAGGTCTTTCCCTTTAGGTTTTACCCCCAACAATGTTTTCATTAGTTTCGCTCACTCTCGAAATCAAGCATTTTACAGCAGGTTGGAGCAGCCTGTATCTCAGCACAGGAATAAGGTAGGGAAGAATTCAAATACTCATTTTGACTGCCTCCAGAAGTTAGATCAGATGGCAAATTGGATTTGGTGCTAGGTCTTTTCCCTTTAGGTTTTACCCCAACAATGTTTTCATTAGTTTCGCTCACTCTCGAAATCAAGCATTCTACAGCAGGTTGGAGCAGCCTGTATCTCAGCACAGGAATAAGGTAGGGAAGAATTCAAATACTCATTTTGACTGCCTCCAGAAGTTAGATCAGATGGCAAATTGGATTTGGTGCTAGGTCTTTCCCTTTAGGTTTTACCCCAACAATGTTTTCATTAGTTTCGCTCACTCTCGAAATCAAGCATTTTACAGCAGGTTGGAGCAGCCTGTATCTCAGCACAGGAATAAGGTAGGGAAGAATTCTAAGGATCATTTGACTGCCTCCAGAAGTTAGATCAGATGGCAAATTGGATTTGGTGCTAGGTCTTTCCCTTTAGGTTTTACCCCAACAATGTTTTCATTAGTTTCGCTCACTCTCGAAATCAGCATTTTACAGCAGGTTGGAGCAGCCTGTATCTCAGCACAGGAATAAGGTAGGGAAGAATTCAAAGGCTCATTTTGACTGCCTCCAGAAGTTAGATCAGATGGCAAATTGGATTTGGTGCTAGGTCTTTCCCTTTAGGTTTTACCCCAACAATGTTTTCATTAGTTTCGCTCACTCTCGAAATCAAGCATTTTACAGCAGGTTGGAGCAGCCTGTATCTCAGCACAGGAATAAGGTAGGGAAAGAATTCAAATACTCATTTTGACTGCCTCCAGAAGTTAGATCAGATGGCAAAATTGGATTTGGTGCTAGGTCTTTCCCTTTAGGTTTTACCCCAACAATGTTTTCATTAGTTTCGCTCACTCTCAAAATCAAGCATTTTACAGCAGGTTGGAGCAGCCTGTATCTCAGCACAGGAATAAGGTAGGGAAGAATTCTAAGGATCATTTTGACTGCCTCCAGAAGTTAGATCAGATGGCAAAATTGGATTTGGTGCTAGGTCTTTCCCTTTAGGTTTTACCCCAACAATGTTTTCATTAGTTTCGCTCACTCTCGAAATCAAGCATTTTACAGCAGGTTGGAGCAGCCTGTATCTCAGCACAGGAATAAGGTAGGGAAGAATTCTAAGGATCATTTTGACTGCCTCCAGAAGTTAGATCAGATGGCAAATTGGATTTGGTGCTAGGTCTTTCCCTTTAGGTTTTACCCCAACAATGTTTTCATTAGTTTCGCTCACTCTCGAAATCAAGCATTTTACAGCAGGTTGGAGCAGCCTGTATCTCAGCACAGGAAGAAGGTAGGGAAAGAATTCTAAGGATCATTTTGACTGCCTCCAGAAGTTAGATCAGATGGCAAATTGGATTTGGTGCTAGGTCTTTCCCTTTAGGTTTTTACCCCAACAATGTTTTCATTAGTTTCGCTCACTCTCGAAATCAAGCATTTTACAGCAGGTTGGAGCAGCCTGTATCTCAGCACAGGAATAAGGTAGGGAAGAATTCTAAGGATCATTTTGACTGCCTCCAGAAGTTAGATCAGATGGCAAATTGGATTTGGTGCTAGGTCTTTCCCTTTAGGTTTTACCCCAACAATGTTTTCATTAGTTTTGCTCACTCTCGAAATCAAGCATTTTACAGCAGGTTGGAGCAGCCTGTATCTCAGCACAGGAATAAGGTAGGGAAGAATTCTAAGGATCATTTTGACTGCCTCCAGAAGTTAGATCAGATGGCAAATTGGATTTGGTGCTAGGTCTTTCCCTTTAGGTTTTACCCCAACAATGTTTTCATTAGTTTCGCTCACGCTCGAAATCAAGCATTTTACAGCAGGTTGGAGCAGCCTGTATCTCAGCACAGGAATAAGGTAGGGAAGAATTCTAAGGATCATTTTGACTGCCTCCAGAAGTTAGATCAGATGGCAAATTGGATTTGGTGCTAGGTCTTTCCCTTTAGGTTTTACCCCAACAATGTTTTCATTAGTTTCGCTCACTCTCGAAATCAAGCATTTTACAGCAGGTTGGAGCAGCCTGTATCTCAGCACAGGAATAAGGTAGGGAAGAATTCTAAGGATCATTTTGACTGCCTCCAGAAGTTAGATCAGATGGCAAATTGGATTTGGTGCTAGGTCTTTCCCTTTAGGTTTTACCCCCAACAATGTTTTCATTAGTTTCGCTCACTCTCGAAATCAAGCATTTTACAGCAGGTTGGAGCAGCCTGTATCTCAGCACAGGAATAAGGTAGGGAAGAATTCTAAGGATCATTTTGACTGCCTCCAGAAGTTAGATCAGATGGCAAATTGGATTTGGTGCTAGGTCTTTCCCTTTAGGTTTTACCCCAACAATGTTTTCATTAGTTTCGCTCACTCTCGAAATCAAGCATTTTACAGCAGGTTGGAGCAGCCTGTATCTCAGCACAGGAATAAGGTAGGGAAGAATTCTAAGGATCATTTTGACTGCCTCCAGAAGTTAGATCAGATGGCAAATTGGATTTGGTGCTAGGTCTTTCCCTTTAGGTTTTACCCAACAATGTTTTCATTAGTTTCGCTCACTCTCGAAATCAAGGCATTTTACAGCAGGTTGGAGCAGCCTGTATCTCAGCACAGGAATAAGGTAGGGAAGAATTCTAAGGATCATTTTGACTGCCTCCAGAAGTTAGATCAGATGGCAAATTGGATTTGGTGCTAGGTCTTTCCCTTTAGGTTTTACCCCAACAATGTTTTCATTAGTTTCGCTCACTCTCGAAATCAAGCATTTTACAGCAGGTTGGAGCAGCCTGTATCTCAGCACAGGAATAAGGTAGGGAAGAATTCAAATACTCATTTTGACTGCCTCCAGAAGTTAGATCAGATGGCAAATTGGATTTGGTGCTAGGTCTTTCCCTTTAGGTTTTACCCCAACAATGTTTTCATTAGTTTCGCTCACTCTCGAAATCAAGCATTTTACAGCAGGTTGGAGCAGCCTGTATCTCAGCACAGGAATAAGGTAGGGAAGAATTCTAAGGATCATTTTGACTGCCTCCAGAAGTTAGATCAGATGGCAAATTGGATTTGGTGCTAGGTCTTTCCCTTTAGGTTTTACCCCAACAATATTTTCATTAGTTTCGCTCACTCTCGAAATCAAGCATTTTACAGGAGGTTGGAGCAGCCTGTATCTCAGCACAGGAATAAGGTAGGGAAGAATTCAAATACTCATTTTGACTGCCTCCAGAAGTTAGATCAGATGGCAAATTGGATTTGGTGCTAGGTCTTTCCCTTTAGGTTTTAACCCAACAATGTTTTCATTAGTTTCGCTCACTCTCGAAATCAAGCATTTACAGCAGGTTGGAGCAGCCTGTATCTCATCACAGGAATAAAGGTAGGGAAGAATTCAAAAGGCTCATTTTGACTGCCTCCAGAAGTTAGATCAGATGGCAAATTGGATTTGGTGCTAGGTCTTTTCCTTTAGGTTTTACCCCCAACAATGGTTTTCATTAGTTTCGCTCCACTCTCGAAATCAAGCATTTTACAGCAGGTTGGAGCAGCCTGTATCTCAGCACAGGAATAAGGTAGGGAAGAATTCAAATACTCATTTTGACTGCCTCCAGAAGTTAGATCAGATGGCAAATTGGATTTGGTGCTAGGTCTTTCCCTTTAGGTTTTACCCCAACAATGTTTTCATTAGTTTCGCTCACTCTCGAAATCAAGCATTTTACAGCAGGTTGGAGCAGCCTGTATCTCAGCACAGGAATAAGGTAGGGAAGAATTCTAAGGATCATTTTGACTGCCTCCAGAAGTTAGATCAGATGGCAAATTGGATTTGGTGCTAGGTCTTTCCCTTTAGGTTTTACCCCAACAATGTTTTCATTAGTTTCGCTCACTCTCGAAATCAAGCATTTTACAGCAGGTTGGAGCAGCCTGTATCTCAGCACAGGAATAAGGTAGGGAAGAATTCTAAGGCTCATTTTGACTGCCTCCAGAAGTTAGATCAGATGGCAAATTGGATTTGGTGCTAGGTCTTTCCCTTTAGGTTTTACCCCAACAATGTTTTCATTAGTTTCGCTCACTCTCGAAATCAAGCATTTTTACAGCAGGTTGGAGCAGCCTGTATCTCAGCACAGGAATAAGGTAGGGAAGAATTCTAAGGATCATTTTGACTGCCTCCAGAAGTTAGATCAGATGGCAAATTGGATTTGGTGCTAGGTCTTTCCCTTTAGGTTTTACCCCAACAATGTTTTCATTAGTTTCGCTCACTCTCGAAATCAAGCATTTTACAGCAGGTTGGAGCAGCCTGTATCTCAGCACAGGAATAAGGTAGGGAAGAATTCTAAGGATCATTTTGACTGCCTCCAGAAGTTAGATCAGATGGCAAATTGGATTTGGTGCTAGGTCTTTCCCTTTAGGTTTTACCCCAACAATGTTTTCATTAGTTTTGCTCACTCTCGAAATCAAGCATTTTACAGCAGGTTGGAGCAGCCTGTATCTCAGCACAGGAATAAGGTAGGGAAGAATTCTAAGGATCATTTTGACTGCCTCCAGAAGTTAGATCAGATGGCAAATTGGATTTGGTGGCTAGGTCTTTCCCTTTAGGTTTTACCCCAACAATGTTTTCATTAGTTTCGCTCACTCTCGAAATCAAGCATTTTTACAGCAGGTTGGAGCAGCCTGTATCTCAGCACAGGAATAAGGTAGGGAAGAATTCTAAGGATCATTTTGACTGCCTCCAGAAGTTAGATCAGATGGCAAATTGGATTTGGTGCTAGGTCTTTCCCTTTAGGTTTTACCCCAACAATGTTTTCATTAGTTTCGCTCACTCTCGAAATTCAAGCATTTTACAGCAGGTTGGAGCAGCCTGTATCTCAGCACAGGAATAAGGTAGGGAAGAATTCTAAGGATCATTTTGACTGCCTCCAGAAGTTAGATCAGATGGCAAATTGGATTTGGTGCTAGGTCTTTCCCTTTAGGTTTTACCCCAACAATGTTTTCATTAGTTTCGCTCACTCTCGAATCAAGCATTTTACAGCAGGTTGGAGCAGCCTGGATCTCAGCACAGGAATAAGGTAGGGAAGAATTCTAAGGATCATTTTGACTGCCTCCAGAAGTTAGATCAGATGGCAAATTGGATTTGGTGCTAGGTCTTTCCCTTTAGGTTTTACCCCAACAATGTTTTCATTAGTTTCGCTCACTCTCGAAATCAAGCATTTTACAGCAGGTTGGAGCAGCCTGTATCTCAGCACAGGAATAAGGTAGGGAAGAATTCAAATACTCATTTTGACTGCCTCCAGAAGTTAGATCAGATGGCAAATTGGATTTGGTGCTAGGTCCTTTCCCTTTAGGTTTTACCCCAACAATGTATTCATTAGTTTCGCTCACTCTCGAAATCAAGCATTTTACAGCAGGTTGGAGCAGCCTGTATCTAAGCACAGGAATAAGGTAGGGAAGAATTCAAATACTCATTTTGACTGCCTCCAGAAGTTAGATCAGATGGCAATGGAATTTGGTGCTAGGGCTTTCCCTTTAGGTTTTACCCCAACAATGTTTTCATTAGTTTCGCTCACTCTCGAAATCAAGCATTTTACAGCAGGTTGGAGCAGCCTGTATCTCAGCACAGGAATAAGGTAGGGAAGAATTCAAATACTCATTTTGACTGCCTCCAGAAGTTAGATCAGATGGCAAATTGGATTAGGTGCTAGGCTCTTTTCCCTTTAGGTTTTACCCCAACAATGTTTTCATTAGTTTTCGCTCACTCTCGAAATCAAGCATTTATACAGCAGGTTGGAGCAGCCTGTATCTCAGCACAGGAATAAGGTAGGGAAGAATTCTAAGATCATTTTGACTGCCTCCAGAAGTTAGATCAGATGGCAAATTGGATTTGGTGCTAGGTCTTTCCCTTTAGGTTTTACCCCAACAATGTTTTCATTAGTTTCGCTCACTCTCAAAATCAAGCATTTTACAGCAGGTTGGAGCAGCCTGTATCTCAGCACAGGAATAAGGTAGGGAAGAATTCAAATACTCATTTTGACTGCCTCCAGAAGTTAGATCAGATGGCAAATTTGATTTGGTGCTAGGTCTTTCCCTTTAGGTTTTACCCCAACAATGTTTTTCATTAGTTTCGCTCACGTCTCGAAATCAAGCATTTTACAGCAGGTTGGAGCAGCCCTGTATCTCAGCACAGGAATAAGGTAGGGAAGAATTCTAAGGATCATTTTGACTGCCTCCAGAAGTTAGATCAGATGGCAAATTGGATTTGGTGCTAGGTCTTTCCCTTTAGGTTTTACCCCAACAATGTTTTCATTAGTTTCGCTCACTCTCGAAATCAAGCGCATTTTACAGCAGGTTGGAGCAGCCTGTATCTCAGCACAGGAATAAGGTAGGGAAGAATTCTAAGGATCATTTTGACTGCCTCCAGAAGTTAGATCAGATGGCAAATTGGATTTGGTGCTAGGTCTTTCCCTTTAGGTTTTACCCCAACAATGTTTTCATTAGTTTCGCTCACTCTCGAAATCAAGCATTTTACAGCAGGTTGGAGCAGCCTGTATCTCAGCACAGGAATAAGGTAGGGAAGAATTCTAAGGATCATTTTGACTGCCTCCAGAAGTTAGATCAGATGGCAAATTGGATTTGGTGCTAGGTCTTTCCCTTTAGGTTTTACCCCAACAATGTTTTCATTAGTTTCGCTCACTCTCGAAATCAAGCATTTTACAGCAGGTTGGAGCAGCCTGTATCTCAGCACAGGAATAAGGTAGGGAAGAATTCTAAGGATCATTTTGACTGCCTCCAGAAGTTAGATCAGATGGCAAATTGGATTTGGTGCTAGGTCTTTCCCTTTAGGTTTTACCCCAACAATGTTTTCATTAGTTTCGCTCACTCTCGAAATCAAGCATTTTACAGCAGGTTGGAGCAGCCTGTATCTCAGTCACAGGAATAAGGTAGGGAAGAATTCTAAGGATCATTTTGACTGCCTCCAGAAGTTAGATCAGATGGCAAATTGGATTTGGTGCTAGGTCTTTCCCTTTAGGTTTTACCCCAACAATGTTTTCATTAGTTTCGCTCACTCTCGAAATCAAGCATTTTACAGCAGGTTGGAGCAGCCTGTATCTCAGCACAGGAATAAGGTAGGGAAGAATTCAAATACTCATTTTGACTGCCTCAAGAAGTTAGATCAGATGGCAAATTGGATTTGGTGCTAGGTCTTTCCCTTTAGGTTTTACCCCAACAATGTTTTCATTAGTTTCGCTCACTCTCGAAATCAAGCATTTTACAGCAGGTTGGAGCAGCCTGTATCTCAGCACAGGAATAAGGTAGGGAAGAATTCTAAGGATCATTTTGACTGCCTCCAGAAGTTAGATCAGATGGCAAATTGGATTTGGTGCTAGGTCTTTCCCTTTAGGTTTTACCCCAACAATGTTTTCATTAGTTTCGCTCACTCTCGAAATCAAGCATTTTACAGCAGGTTGGAGCAGCCTGTATCTCAGCACAGGAATAAGGTAGGGAAGAATTCAAATACTCATTTTGACTGCCTCCAGAAGTTAGATCAGATGGCAAATTGGATTTGGTGCTAGGTCTTTCCCTTTAGGTTTTACCCCAACAATGTTTTCATTAGTTTCGCTCACTCTCGAAATCAAGCATTTTACAGCAGGTTGGAGCAGCCTGTATCTCAGCACAGGAATAAGGTAGGGAAGAATTCAAATACTCATTTTGACTGCCTCAAGAAGTTAGATCAGATGGCAAATTGGATTTGGTGCTAGGTCTTTCCCTTTAGGTTTTACCCCAACAATGTTTTCATTAGTTTCGCTCACTCTCGAAATCAAGCATTTTACAGCAGGTTGGAGCAGCCTGTATCTCAGCACAGGAATAAGGTAGGGAAGAATTCAAATACTCATTTTGACTGCCTCCAGAAGTTAGATCAGATGGCAAATTGGATTTGGTGCTAGGTCTTTCCCTTTAGGTTTTACCCCAACAATGTTTTCATTAGTTTCGCTCACTCTCGAAATCAAGCATTTTACAGCAGGTTGGAGCAGCCTGTATCTCAGCACAGGAATAAGGTAGGGAAGAATTCAAATACTCATTTTGACTGCCTCCAGAAGTTAGATCAGATGGCAAATTGGATTTGGTGCTAGGTCTTTCCCTTTAGGTTTTACCCCAACAATGTTTTCATTAGTTTCGCTCACTCTCGAAATCAAGCATTTTACAGCAGGTTGGAGCAGCCTGTATCTCAGCACAGGAATAAGGTAGGGAAGAATTCTAAGGATCATTTTGACTGCCTCCAGAAGTTAGATCTGATGGCAAATTGGATTTGGTGCTAGGTCTTTCCCTTTAGGTTTTACCCCAACAATGTTTTCATTAGTTTCGCTCACTCTCGAAATCAAGCATTTTACAGCAGGTTGGAGCAGCCTGTATCTCAGCACAGGAATAAGGTAGGGAAGAATTCTAAGGATCATTTTGACTGCCTCCAGAAGTTAGAGCAGATGGCAAATTGGATTTGGTGCTAGGTCTTTCCCTTTAGGTTTTACCCCAACAATGTTTTCATTAGTTTCGCTCACTCTCGAAATCAAGCATTTTACAGCAGGTTGGAGCAGCCTGTATCTCAGCACAGGAATAAGGTAGGGAAGAATTCTAAGGATCATTTTGACTGCCTCCAGAAGTTAGATCAGATGGCAAATTGGATTTGGTGCTAGGTCTTTCCCTTTAGGTTTTACCCCAACAATGTTTTCATTAGTTTCGCTCACTCTCGAAATCAAGCATTTTACAGCAGGTTGGAGCAGCCTGTATCTCAGCACAGGAATAAGGTAGGGAAGAATTCAAATACTCATTTTGACTGCCTCAAGAAGTTAGATCAGATGGCAAATTGGATTTGGTGCTAGGTCTTTCCCTTTAGGTTTTACCCCAACAATGTTTTCATTAGTTTCGCTCACTCTCGAAATCAAGCATTTTACAGCAGGTTGGAGCAGCCTGTATCTCAGCACAGGAATAAGGTAGGGAAGAATTCTAAGGATCATTTTGACTGCCTCCAGAAGTTAGATCAGATGGCAAATTGGATTTGGTGCTAGGTCTTTCCCTTTAGGTTTTACCCCAACAATGTTTTCATTAGTTTCGCTCACTCTCGAAATCAAGCATTTTACAGCAGGTTGGAGCAGCCTGTATCTCAGCACAGGAATAAGGTAGGGAAGAATTCTAAGGATCATTTTGACTGCCTCCAGAAGTTAGATCAGATGGCAAATTGGATTTGGTGCTAGGTCTTTCCCTTTAGGTTTTACCCCAACAATGTTTTCATTAGTTTCGCTCACTCTCGAAATCAAGCATTTTACAGCAGGTTGGAGCAGCCTGTATCTCAGCACAGGAATAAGGTAGGGAAGAATTCTAAGGATCATTTTGACTGCCTCCAGAAGTTAGATCAGATGGCAAATTGGATTTGGTGCTAGGTCTTTCCCTTTAGGTTTTACCCCAACAATGTTTTCATTAGTTTCGCTCACTCTCGAAATCAAGCATTTTACAGCAGGTTGGAGCAGCCTGTATCTCAGCACAGGAATAAGGTAGGGAAGAATTCAAATACTCATTTTGACTGCCTCCAGAAGTTAGATCAGATGGCAAATTGGATTTGGTGCTAGGTCTTTCCCTTTAGGTTTTACCCCAACAATGTTTTCATTAGTTTCGCTCACTCTCGAAATCAAGCATTTTACAGCAGGTTGGAGCAGCCTGTATCTCAGCACAGGAATAAGGTAGGGAAGAATTCTAAGGATCATTTTGACTGCCTCCAGAAGTTAGATCAGATGGCAAATTGGATTTGGTGCTAGGTCTTTCCCTTTAGGTTTTACCCCAACAATGTTTTCATTAGTTTCGCTCACTCTCGAAATCAAGCATTTTACAGCAGGTTGGAGCAGCCTGTATCTCAGCACAGGAATAAGGTAGGGAAGAATTCTAAGGATCATTTTGACTGCCTCCAGAAGTTAGATCAGATGGCAAATTGGATTTGGTGCTAGGTCTTTCCCTTTAGGTTTTACCCCAACAATGTTTTCATTAGTTTCGCTCACTCTCGAAATCAAGCATTTTACAGCAGGTTGGAGCAGCCTGTATCTCAGCACAGGAATAAGGTAGGGAAGAATTCTAAGGATCATTTTGACTGCCTCCAGAAGTTAGATCAGATGGCAAATTGGATTTGGTGCTAGGTCTTTCCCTTTAGGTTTTACCCCAACAATGTTTTCATTAGTTTCGCTCACTCTCGAAATCAAGCATTTTACAGCAGGTTGGAGCAGCCTGTATCTCAGCACAGGAATAAGGTAGGGAAGAATTCTAAGGATCATTTTGACTGCCTCCAGAAGTTAGATCAGGTGGCAAATTGGATTTGGTGCTAGGTCTTTCCCTTTAGGTTTTACCCCAACAATGTTTTCATTAGTTTCGCTCACTCTCGAAATCAAGCATTTTACAGCAGGTTGGAGCAGCCTGTATCTCCGCACAGGAATAAGGTAGGGAAGAATTCTAAGGATCATTTTGACTGCCTCCAGAAGTTAGATCAGATGGCAAATTGGATTTGGTGCTAGGTCTTTCCCTTTAGGTTTTACCCCAACAATGTTTTCATTAGTTTCGCTCACTCTCGAAATCAAGCATTTTACAGCAGGTTGGAGCAGCCTGTATCTCAGCACAGGAATAAGGTAGGGAAGAATTCTAAGGATCATTTTGACTGCCTCCAGAAGTTAGATCAGATGGCAAATTGGATTTGGTGCTAGGTCTTTCCCTTTAGGTTTTACCCCAACAATGTTTTCATTAGTTTCGCTCACTCTCGAAATCAAGCATTTTACAGCAGGTTGGAGCAGCCTGTATCTCAGCACAGGAATAAGGTAGGGAAGAATTCAAATACTCATTTTGACTGCCTCCAGAAGTTAGATCAGATGGCAAATTGGATTTGGTGCTAGGTCTTTCCCTTTAGGTTTTACCCCAACAATGTTTTCATTAGTTTCGCTCACTCTCGAAATCAAGCATTTTACAGCAGGTTGGAGCAGCCTGTATCTCAGCACAGGAATAAGGTAGGGAAGAATTCTAAGGATCATTTTGACTGCCTCCAGAAGTTAGATCAGATGGCAAATTGGATTTGGTGCTAGGTCTTTCCCTTTAGGTTTTACCCCAACAATGTTTTCATTAGTTTCGCTCACTCTCGAAATCAAGCATTTTACAGCAGGTTGGAGCAGCCTGTATCTCAGCACAGGAATAAGGTAGGGAAGAATTCTAAGGATCATTTTGACTGCCTCCAGAAGTTAGATCAGATGGCAAATTGGATTTGGTGCTAGGTCTTTCCCTTTAGGTTTTACCCCAACAATGTTTTCATTAGTTTCGCTCACTCTCGAAATCAAGCATTTTACAGCAGGTTGGAGCAGCCTGTATCTCAGCACAGGAATAAGGTAGGGAAGAATTCTAAGGATCATTTTGACTGCCTCCAGAAGTTAGATCAGATGGCAAATTGGATTTGGTGCTAGGTCTTTCCCTTTAGGTTTTACCCCAACAATGTTTTCATTAGTTTCGCTCACTCTCGAAATCAAGCATTTTACAGCAGGTTGGAGCAGCCTGTATCTCAGCACAGGAATAAGGTAGGGAAGAATTCTAAGGATCATTTTGACTGCCTCCAGAAGTTAGAGCAGATGGCAAATTGGATTTGGTGCTAGGTCTTTCCCTTTAGGTTTTACCCCAACAATGTTTTCGTTAGTTTCGCTCACTCTCGAAATCAAGCATTTTACAGCAGGTTGGAGCAGCCTGTATCTCAACACAGGAATAAGGTAGGGAAGAATTCTAAGGATCATTTTGACTGCCTCCAGAAGTTAGATCAGATGGCAAATTGGATTTGGTGCTAGGTCTTTCCCTTTAGGTTTTACCCCAACAATGTTTTCATTAGTTTCGCTCACTCTCGAAATCAAGCATTTTACAGCAGGTTGGAGCAGCCTGTATCTCAGCACAGGAATAAGGTAGGGAAGAATTCAAATACTCATTTTGACTGCCTCCAGAAGTTAGATCAGATGGCAAATTGGATTTGGTGCTAGGTCTTTCCCTTTAGGTTTTACCCCAACAATGTTTTCATTAGTTTCGCTCACTCTCGAAATCAAGCATTTTACAGCAGGTTGGAGCGGCCTGTATCTCAGCACAGGAATAAGGTAGGGAAGAATTCAAATACTCATTTTGACTGCCTCCAGAAGTTAGAGCAGATGGCAAATTGGATTTGGTGCTAGGCCTTTCCCTTTAGGTTTTACCCCAACAATGTTTTCATTAGTTTCGCTCACTCTCGAAATCAAGCATTTTACAGCAGGTTGGAGCAGCCTGTATCTCAGCACAGGAATAAGGTAGGGAAGAATTCAAATACTCATTTTGACTGCCTCCAGAAGTTAGATCAGATGGCAAATTGGATTTGGTGCTAGGTCTTTCCCTTTAGGTTTTACCCCAACAATGTTTTCATTGGTTTCGCTCACTCTCGAAATCAAGCATTTTACAGCAGGTTGGAGCAGCCTGTATCTCAGCACAGGAATAAGGTAGGGAAGAATTCAATTACTCATTTTGACTGCCTCCAGAAGTTAGATCAGATTGCCAATGGAATTTGGTGCTAGGTCTTTCCCTTTAGGTTTTACCCCAACAATGTTTTCATTAGTTTCGCTCACTCTCGAAATCAAGCATTTTACAGCAGGTTGGAGCAGCCTGTATCTCCGCACAGGAATAAGGTAGGGAAGAATTCTAAGGATCATTTTGACTGCCTCCAGAAGTTAGATCAGATGGCAAATTGGATTTGGTGCTAGGTCTTTCCCTTTAGGTTTTACCCCAACAATGTTTTCATTAGTTTCGCTCACTCTCGAAATCAAGCATTTTACAGCAGGTTGGAGCAGCCTGTATCTCAGCACAGGAATAAGGTAGGGAAGAATTCTAAGGATCATTTTGACTGCCTCCAGAAGTTAGATCAGATGGCAAATTGGATTTGGTGCTAGGTCTTTCCCTTTAGGTTTTACCCCAACAATGTTTTCATTAGTTTCGCTCACTCTCGAAATCAAGCATTTTACAGCAGGTTGGAGCAGCCTGTATCTCAGCACAGGAATAAGGTAGGGAAGAATTCAAATACTCATTTTGACTGCCTCCAGAAGTTAGATCAGATGGCAAATTGGATTTGGTGCTAGGTCTTTCCCTTTAGGTTTTACCCCAACAATGTTTTCATTAGTTTCGCTCACTCTCGAAATCAAGCATTTTACAGCAGGTTGGAGCAGCCTGTATCTCAGCACAGGAATAAGGTAGGGAAGAATTCAATTACTCATTTTGACTGCCTCCAGAAGTTAGATCAGATTGCCAATGGAATTTGGTGCTAGGTCTTTCCCTTTAGGTTTTACCCCAACAATGTTTTCATTAGTTTCGCTCACTCTCGAAATCAAGCATTTTACAGCAGGTTGGAGCAGCCTGTATCTCAGCACAGGAATAAGGTAGGGAAGAATTCTAAGGATCATTTTGACTGCCTCCAGAAGTTAGATCAGATGGCAAATTGGATTTGGTGCTAGGTCTTTCCCTTTAGGTTTTACCCCAACAATGTTTTCATTAGTTTCGCTCACTCTCGAAATCAAGCATTTTACAGCAGGTTGGAGCAGCCTGTATCTCAGCACAGGAATAAGGTAGGGAAGAATTCTAAGGATCATTTTGACTGCCTCCAGAAGTTAGATCAGATGGCAAATTGGATTTGGTGCTAGGTCTTTCCCTTTAGGTTTTACCCCAACAATGTTTTCATTAGTTTCGCTCACTCTCGAAATCAAGCATTTTACAGCAGGTTGGAGCAGCCTGTATCTCAGCACAGGAATAAGGTAGGGAAGAATTCAAATACTCATTTTGACTGCCTCCAGAAGTTAGATCAGATGGCAAATTGGATTTGGTGCTAGGTCTTTCCCTTTAGGTTTTACCCCAACAATGTTTTCATTAGTTTCGCTCACTCTCGAAATCAAGCATTTTACAGCAGGTTGGAGCAGCCTGTATCTCAGCACAGGAATAAGGTAGGGAAGAATTCTAAGGATCATTTTGACTGCCTCCAGAAGTTAGAGCAGATGGCAAATTGGATTTGGTGCTAGGTCTTTCCCTTTAGGTTTTACCCCAACAATGTTTTCATTAGTTTCGCTCACTCTCGAAATCAAGCATTTTACAGCAGGTTGGAGCAGCCTGTATCTCAGCACAGGAATAAGGTAGGGAAGAATTCTAAGGATCATTTTGACTGCCTCCAGAAGTTAGAGCAGATGGCAAATTGGATTTGGTGCTAGGTCTTTCCCTTTAGGTTTTACCCCAACAATGTTTTCATTAGTTTCGCTCACTCTCGAAATCAAGCATTTTACAGCAGGTTGGAGCAGCCTGTATCTCAGCACAGGAATAAGGTAGGGAAGAATTCTAAGGATCATTTTGACTGCCTCCAGAAGTTAGAGCAGATGGCAAATTGGATTTGGTGCTAGGTCTTTCCCGTTAGGTTTTACCCCAACAATGTTTTCATTAGTTTCGCTCACTCTCGAAATCAAGCATTTTACAGCAGGTTGGAGCAGCCTGTATCTCAGCACAGGAATAAGGTAGGGAAGAATTCAAATACTCATTTTGACTGCCTCCAGAAGTTAGATCAGATGGCAAATTGGATTTGGTGCTAGGTCTTTCCCTTTAGGTTTTACCCCAACAATGTTTTCATTAGTTTCGCTCACTCTCGAAATCAAGCATTTTACAGCAGGTTGGAGCAGCCTGTATCTCAGCACAGGAATAAGGTAGGGAAGAATTCAAATACTCATTTTGACTGCCTCCAGAAGTTAGAGCAGATGGCAAATTGGATTTGGTGCTAGGCCTTTCCCTTTAGGTTTTACCCCAACAATGTTTTCATTAGTTTCGCTCACTCTCGAAATCAAGCATTTTACAGCAGGTTGGAGCAGCCTGTATCTCAGCACAGGAATAAGGTAGGGAAGAATTCAAATACTCATTTTGACTGCCTCCAGAAGTTAGATCAGATGGCAAATTGGATTTGGTGCTAGGTCTTTCCCTTTAGGTTTTACCCCAACAATGTTTTCATTAGTTTCGCTCACTCTCGAAATCAAGCATTTTACAGCAGGTTGGAGCAGCCTGTATCTCAGCACAGGAATAAGGTAGGGAAGAATTCAATTACTCATTTTGACTGCCTCCAGAAGTTAGATCAGATTGCCAATGGAATTTGGTGCTAGGTCTTTCCCTTTAGGTTTTACCCCAACAATGTTTTCATTAGTTTCGCTCACTCTCGAAATCAAGCATTTTACAGCAGGTTGGAGCAGCCTGTATCTCAGCACAGGAATAAGGTAGGGAAGAATTCTAAGGATCATTTTGACTGCCTCCAGAAGTTAGATCAGATGGCAAATTGGATTTGGTGCTAGGTCTTTCCCTTTAGGTTTTACCCCAACAATGTTTTCATTAGTTTCGCTCACTCTCGAAATCAAGCATTTTACAGCAGGTTGGAGCAGCCTGTATCTCAGCACAGGAATAAGGTAGGGAAGAATTCTAAGGATCATTTTGACTGCCTCCAGAAGTTAGATCAGATGGCAAATTGGATTTGGTGCTAGGTCTTTCCCTTTAGGTTTTACCCCAACAATGTTTTCATTAGTTTCGCTCACTCTCGAAATCAAGCATTTTACAGCAGGTTGGAGCAGCCTGTATCTCAGCACAGGAATAAGGTAGGGAAGAATTCAAATACTCATTTTGACTGCCTCCAGAAGTTAGATCAGATGGCAAATTGGATTTGGTGCTAGGTCTTTCCCTTTAGGTTTTACCCCAACAATGTTTTCATTAGTTTCGCTCACTCTCGAAATCAAGCATTTTACAGCAGGTTGGAGCAGCCTGTATCTCAGCACAGGAATAAGGTAGGGAAGAATTCTAAGGATCATTTTGACTGCCTCCAGAAGTTAGAGCAGATGGCAAATTGGATTTGGTGCTAGGTCTTTCCCTTTAGGTTTTACCCCAACAATGTTTTCATTAGTTTCGCTCACTCTCGAAATCAAGCATTTTACAGCAGGTTGGAGCAGCCTGTATCTCAGCACAGGAATAAGGTAGGGAAGAATTCTAAGGATCATTTTGACTGCCTCCAGAAGTTAGATCAGATGGCAAATTGGATTTGGTGCTAGGTCTTTCCCTTTAGGTTTTACCCCAACAATGTTTTCATTAGTTTCGCTCACTCTCGAAATCAAGCATTTTACAGCAGGTTGGAGCAGCCTGTATCTCAGCACAGGAATAAGGTAGGGAAGAATTCAAATACTCATTTTGACTGCCTCCAGAAGTTAGATCAGATGGCAAATTGGATTTGGTGCTAGGTCTTTCCCTTTAGGTTTTACCCCAACAATGTTTTCATTAGTTTCGCTCACTCTCGAAATCAAGCATTTTACAGCAGGTTGGAGCAGCCTGTATCTCAGCACAGGAATAAGGTAGGGAAGAATTCAAATACTCATTTTGACTGCCTCCAGAAGTTAGAGCAGATGGCAAATTGGATTTGGTGCTAGGCCTTTCCCTTTAGGTTTTACCCCAACAATGTTTTCATTAGTTTCGCTCACTCTCGAAATCAAGCATTTTACAGCAGGTTGGAGCAGCCTGTATCTCAGCACAGGAATAAGGTAGGGAAGAATTCAAATACTCATTTTGACTGCCTCCAGAAGTTAGATCAGATGGCAAATTGGATTTGGTGCTAGGTCTTTCCCTTTAGGTTTTACCCCAACAATGTTTTCATTGGTTTCGCTCACTCTCGAAATCAAGCATTTTACAGCAGGTTGGAGCAGCCTGTATCTCAGCACAGGAATAAGGTAGGGAAGAATTCAATTACTCATTTTGACTGCCTCCAGAAGTTAGATCAGATTGCCAATGGAATTTGGTGCTAGGTCTTTCCCTTTAGGTTTTACCCCAACAATGTTTTCATTAGTTTCGCTCACTCTCGAAATCAAGCATTTTACAGCAGGTTGGAGCAGCCTGTATCTCCGCACAGGAATAAGGTAGGGAAGAATTCTAAGGATCATTTTGACTGCCTCCAGAAGTTAGATCAGATGGCAAATTGGATTTGGTGCTAGGTCTTTCCCTTTAGGTTTTACCCCAACAATGTTTTCATTAGTTTCGCTCACTCTCGAAATCAAGCATTTTACAGCAGGTTGGAGCAGCCTGTATCTCAGCACAGGAATAAGGTAGGGAAGAATTCTAAGGATCATTTTGACTGCCTCCAGAAGTTAGATCAGATGGCAAATTGGATTTGGTGCTAGGTCTTTCCCTTTAGGTTTTACCCCAACAATGTTTTCATTAGTTTCGCTCACTCTCGAAATCAAGCATTTTACAGCAGGTTGGAGCAGCCTGTATCTCAGCACAGGAATAAGGTAGGGAAGAATTCAAATACTCATTTTGACTGCCTCCAGAAGTTAGATCAGATGGCAAATTGGATTTGGTGCTAGGTCTTTCCCTTTAGGTTTTACCCCAACAATGTTTTCATTAGTTTCGCTCACTCTCGAAATCAAGCATTTTACAGCAGGTTGGAGCAGCCTGTATCTCAGCACAGGAATAAGGTAGGGAAGAATTCAATTACTCATTTTGACTGCCTCCAGAAGTTAGATCAGATTGCCAATGGAATTTGGTGCTAGGTCTTTCCCTTTAGGTTTTACCCCAACAATGTTTTCATTAGTTTCGCTCACTCTCGAAATCAAGCATTTTACAGCAGGTTGGAGCAGCCTGTATCTCAGCACAGGAATAAGGTAGGGAAGAATTCTAAGGATCATTTTGACTGCCTCCAGAAGTTAGATCAGATGGCAAATTGGATTTGGTGCTAGGTCTTTCCCTTTAGGTTTTACCCCAACAATGTTTTCATTAGTTTCGCTCACTCTCGAAATCAAGCATTTTACAGCAGGTTGGAGCAGCCTGTATCTCAGCACAGGAATAAGGTAGGGAAGAATTCTAAGGATCATTTTGACTGCCTCCAGAAGTTAGATCAGATGGCAAATTGGATTTGGTGCTAGGTCTTTCCCTTTAGGTTTTACCCCAACAATGTTTTCATTAGTTTCGCTCACTCTCGAAATCAAGCATTTTACAGCAGGTTGGAGCAGCCTGTAT
Organism: Melanerpes formicivorus; assembly: GCF_026170545.1. Classification (NCBI taxonomy): domain Eukaryota; kingdom Metazoa; phylum Chordata; class Aves; order Piciformes; family Picidae; genus Melanerpes; species Melanerpes formicivorus. Next base: position 125,625 of record NW_027142803.1, read on the forward strand.
CTCAGCACAGGAATAAGGTAGGGAAGAATTCAAATACTCATTTTGACTGCCTCCAGAAGTTAGATCAGATGGCCAATGCAATTTGGGGCTAGGTCTTTCCCTTTAGGTTTTACCCCAACAATGTTTTCATTAGTTTCGCTCACTCTCGAAATCAAGCATTTTACAGCAGGTTGGAGCAGCCTGTATCTCAGCACAGGAATAAGGTAGGGAAGAATTCTAAGGATCATTTTGACTGCCTCCAGAAGTTAGAGCAGATGGCAAATTGGATTTGGTGCTAGGTCTTTCCCTTTAGGTTTTACCCCAACAATGTTTTCATTAGTTTCGCTCACTCTCGAAATCAAGCATTTTACAGCAGGTTGGAGCAGCCTGTATCTCAGCACAGGAATAAGGTAGGGAAGAATTCTAAGGATCATTTTGACTGCCTCCAGAAGTTAGATCAGATGGCAAATTGGATTTGGTGCTAGGTCTTTCCCTTTAGGTTTTACCCCAACAATGTTTTCATTAGTTTCGCTCACTCTCGAAATCAAGCATTTTACAGCAGGTTGGAGCAGCCTGTATCTCAGCACAGGAATAAGGTAGGGAAGAATTCAAATACTCATTTTGACTGCCTCCAGAAGTTAGATCAGATGGCAAATTGGATTTGGTGCTAGGTCTTTCCCTTTAGGTTTTACCCCAACAATGTTTTCATTAGTTTCGCTCACTCTCGAAATCAAGCATTTTACAGCAGGTTGGAGCAGCCTGTATCTCAGCACAGGAATAAGGTAGGGAAGAATTCAAATACTCATTTTGACTGCCTCCAGAAGTTAGAGCAGATGGCAAATTGGATTTGGTGCTAGGCCTTTCCCTTTAGGTTTTACCCCAACAATGTTTTCATTGGTTTCGCTCACTCTCGAAATCAAGCATTTTACAGCAGGTTGGAGCAGCCTGTATCTCAGCACAGGAATAAGGTAGGGAAGAATTCAATTACTCATTTTGACTGCCTCCAGAAGTTAGATCAGATTGCCAATGGAATTTGGTGCTAGGTCTTTCCCTTTAGGTTTTACCCCAACAATGTTTTCATTAGTTTCGCTCACTCTCGAAATCAAGCATTTTACAGCAGGTTGGAGCAGCCTGTATCTCCGCACAGGAATAAGGTAGGGAAGAATTCTAAGGATCATTTTGACTGCCTCCAGAAGTTAGATCAGATGGCAAATTGGATTTGGTGCTAGGTCTTTCCCTTTAGGTTTTACCCCAACAATGTTTTCATTAGTTTCGCTCACTCTCGAAATCAAGCATTTTACAGCAGGTTGGAGCAGCCTGTATCTCAGCACAGGAATAAGGTAGGGAAGAATTCTAAGGATCATTTTGACTGCCTCCAGAAGTTAGATCAGATGGCAAATTGGATTTGGTGCTAGGTCTTTCCCTTTAGGTTTTACCCCAACAATGTTTTCATTAGTTTCGCTCACTCTCGAAATCAAGCATTTTACAGCAGGTTGGAGCAGCCTGTATCTCAGCACAGGAATAAGGTAGGGAAGAATTCAAATACTCATTTTGACTGCCTCCAGAAGTTAGATCAGATGGCAAATTGGATTTGGTGCTAGGTCTTTCCCTTTAGGTTTTACCCCAACAATGTTTTCATTAGTTTCGCTCACTCTCGAAATCAAGCATTTTACAGCAGGTTGGAGCAGCCTGTATCTCAGCACAGGAATAAGGTAGGGAAGAATTCAATTACTCATTTTGACTGCCTCCAGAAGTTAGATCAGATTGCCAATGGAATTTGGTGCTAGGTCTTTCCCTTTAGGTTTTACCCCAACAATGTTTTCATTAGTTTCGCTCACTCTCGAAATCAAGCATTTTACAGCAGGTTGGAGCAGCCTGTATCTCAGCACAGGAATAAGGTAGGGAAGAATTCTAAGGATCATTTTGACTGCCTCCAGAAGTTAGATCAGATGGCAAATTGGATTTGGTGCTAGGTCTTTCCCTTTAGGTTTTACCCCAACAATGTTTTCATTAGTTTCGCTCACTCTCGAAATCAAGCATTTTACAGCAGGTTGGAGCAGCCTGTATCTCAGCACAGGAATAAGGTAGGGAAGAATTCTAAGGATCATTTTGACTGCCTCCAGAAGTTAGATCAGATGGCAAATTGGATTTGGTGCTAGGTCTTTCCCTTTAGGTTTTACCCCAACAATGTTTTCATTAGTTTCGCTCACTCTCGAAATCAAGCATTTTACAGCAGGTTGGAGCAGCCTGTATCTCAGCACAGGAATAAGGTAGGGAAGAATTCAAATACTCATTTTGACTGCCTCCAGAAGTTAGATCAGATGGCAAATTGGATTTGGTGCTAGGTCTTTCCCTTTAGGTTTTACCCCAACAATGTTTTCATTAGTTTCGCTCACTCTCGAAATCAAGCATTTTACAGCAGCTTGGAGCAGCCTGTATCTCAGCACAGGAATAAGGTAGGGAAGAATTCTAAGGATCATTTTGACTGCCTCCAGAAGTTAGAGCAGATGGCAAATTGGATTTGGTGCTAGGTCTTTCCCTTTAGGTTTTACCCCAACAATGTTTTCATTAGTTTCGCTCACTCTCGAAATCAAGCATTTTACAGCAGGTTGGAGCAGCCTGTATCTCAGCACAGGAATAAGGTAGGGAAGAATTCTAAGGATCATTTTGACTGCCTCCAGAAGTTAGAGCAGATGGCAAATTGGATTTGGTGCTAGGTCTTTCCCTTTAGGTTTTACCCCAACAATGTTTTCATTAGTTTCGCTCACTCTCGAAATCAAGCATTTTACAGCAGGTTGGAGCAGCCTGTATCTCAGCACAGGAATAAGGTAGGGAAGAATTCAAATACTCATTTTGACTGCCTCCAGAAGTTAGATCAGATGGCAAATTGGATTTGGTGCTAGGTCTTTCCCTTTAGGTTTTACCCCAACAATGTTTTCATTAGTTTCGCTCACTCTCGAAATCAAGCATTTTACAGCAGGTTGGAGCAGCCTGTATCTCAGCACAGGAATAAGGTAGGGAAGAATTCAAATACTCATTTTGACTGCCTCCAGAAGTTAGAGCAGATGGCAAATTGGATTTGGTGCTAGGCCTTTCCCTTTAGGTTTTACCCCAACAATGTTTTCATTGGTTTCGCTCACTCTCGAAATCAAGCATTTTACAGCAGGTTGGAGCAGCCTGTATCTCAGCACAGGAATAAGGTAGGGAAGAATTCAATTACTCATTTTGACTGCCTCCAGAAGTTAGATCAGATTGCCAATGGAATTTGGTGCTAGGTCTTTCCCTTTAGGTTTTACCCCAACAATGTTTTCATTAGTTTCGCTCACTCTCGAAATCAAGCATTTTACAGCAGGTTGGAGCAGCCTGTATCTCCGCACAGGAATAAGGTAGGGAAGAATTCTAAGGATCATTTTGACTGCCTCCAGAAGTTAGATCAGATGGCAAATTGGATTTGGTGCTAGGTCTTTCCCTTTAGGTTTTACCCCAACAATGTTTTCATTAGTTTCGCTCACTCTCGAAATCAAGCATTTTACAGCAGGTTGGAGCAGCCTGTATCTCAGCACAGGAATAAGGTAGGGAAGAATTCTAAGGATCATTTTGACTGCCTCCAGAAGTTAGATCAGATGGCAAATTGGATTTGGTGCTAGGTCTTTCCCTTTAGGTTTTACCCCAACAATGTTTTCATTAGTTTCGCTCACTCTCGAAATCAAGCATTTTACAGCAGGTTGGAGCAGCCTGTATCTCAGCACAGGAATAAGGTAGGGAAGAATTCAAATACTCATTTTGACTGCCTCCAGAAGTTAGATCAGATGGCAAATTGGATTTGGTGCTAGGTCTTTCCCTTTAGGTTTTACCCCAACAATGTTTTCATTAGTTTCGCTCACTCTCGAAATCAAGCATTTTACAGCAGGTTGGAGCAGCCTGTATCTCAGCACAGGAATAAGGTAGGGAAGAATTCAATTACTCATTTTGACTGCCTCCAGAAGTTAGATCAGATTGCCAATGGAATTTGGTGCTAGGTCTTTCCCTTTAGGTTTTACCCCAACAATGTTTTCATTAGTTTCGCTCACTCTCGAAATCAAGCATTTTACAGCAGGTTGGAGCAGCCTGTATCTCAGCACAGGAATAAGGTAGGGAAGAATTCTAAGGATCATTTTGACTGCCTCCAGAAGTTAGATCAGATGGCAAATTGGATTTGGTGCTAGGTCTTTCCCTTTAGGTTTTACCCCAACAATGTTTTCATTAGTTTCGCTCACTCTCGAAATCAAGCATTTTACAGCAGGTTGGAGCAGCCTGTATCTCAGCACAGGAATAAGGTAGGGAAGAATTCTAAGGATCATTTTGACTGCCTCCAGAAGTTAGATCAGATGGCAAATTGGATTTGGTGCTAGGTCTTTCCCTTTAGGTTTTACCCCAACAATGTTTTCATTAGTTTCGCTCACTCTCGAAATCAAGCATTTTACAGCAGGTTGGAGCAGCCTGTATCTCAGCACAGGAATAAGGTAGGGAAGAATTCAAATACTCATTTTGACTGCCTCCAGAAGTTAGATCAGATGGCAAATTGGATTTGGTGCTAGGTCTTTCCCTTTAGGTTTTACCCCAACAATGTTTTCATTAGTTTCGCTCACTCTCGAAATCAAGCATTTTACAGCAGCTTGGAGCAGCCTGTATCTCAGCACAGGAATAAGGTAGGGAAGAATTCTAAGGATCATTTTGACTGCCTCCAGAAGTTAGAGCAGATGGCAAATTGGATTTGGTGCTAGGTCTTTCCCTTTAGGTTTTACCCCAACAATGTTTTCATTAGTTTCGCTCACTCTCGAAATCAAGCATTTTACAGCAGGTTGGAGCAGCCTGTATCTCAGCACAGGAATAAGGTAGGGAAGAATTCTAAGGATCATTTTGACTGCCTCCAGAAGTTAGAGCAGATGGCAAATTGGATTTGGTGCTAGGTCTTTCCCTTTAGGTTTTACCCCAACAATGTTTTCATTAGTTTCGCTCACTCTCGAAATCAAGCATTTTACAGCAGGTTGGAGCAGCCTGTATCTCAGCACAGGAATAAGGTAGGGAAGAATTCTAAGGATCATTTTGACTGCCTCCAGAAGTTAGAGCAGATGGCAAATTGGATTTGGTGCTAGGTCTTTCCCTTTAGGTTTTACCCCAACAATGTTTTCATTAGTTTCGCTCACTCTCGAAATCAAGCATTTTACAGCAGGTTGGAGCAGCCTGTATCTCAGCACAGGAATAAGGTAGGGAAGAATTCAAATACTCATTTTGACTGCCTCCAGAAGTTAGATCAGATGGCAAATTGGATTTGGTGCTAGGTCTTTCCCTTTAGGTTTTACCCCAACAATGTTTTCATTAGTTTCGCTCACTCTCGAAATCAAGCATTTTACAGCAGGTTGGAGCAGCCTGTATCTCAGCACAGGAATAAGGTAGGGAAGAATTCAAATACTCATTTTGACTGCCTCCAGAAGTTAGAGCAGATGGCAAATTGGATTTGGTGCTAGGCCTTTCCCTTTAGGTTTTACCCCAACAATGTTTTCATTAGTTTCGCTCACTCTCGAAATCAAGCATTTTACAGCAGGTTGGAGCAGCCTGTATCTCAGCACAGGAATAAGGTAGGGAAGAATTCAAATACTCATTTTGACTGCCTCCAGAAGTTAGATCAGATGGCAAATTGGATTTGGTGCTAGGTCTTTCCCTTTAGGTTTTACCCCAACAATGTTTTCATTGGTTTCGCTCACTCTCGAAATCAAGCATTTTACAGCAGGTTGGAGCAGCCTGTATCTCAGCACAGGAATAAGGTAGGGAAGAATTCAATTACTCATTTTGACTGCCTCCAGAAGTTAGATCAGATTGCCAATGGAATTTGGTGCTAGGTCTTTCCCTTTAGGTTTTACCCCAACAATGTTTTCATTAGTTTCGCTCACTCTCGAAATCAAGCATTTTACAGCAGGTTGGAGCAGCCTGTATCTCAGCACAGGAATAAGGTAGGGAAGAATTCTAAGGATCATTTTGACTGCCTCCAGAAGTTAGATCAGATGGCAAATTGGATTTGGTGCTAGGTCTTTCCCTTTAGGTTTTACCCCAACAATGTTTTCATTAGTTTCGCTCACTCTCGAAATCAAGCATTTTACAGCAGGTTGGAGCAGCCTGTATCTCAGCACAGGAATAAGGTAGGGAAGAATTCTAAGGATCATTTTGACTGCCTCCAGAAGTTAGATCAGATGGCAAATTGGATTTGGTGCTAGGTCTTTCCCTTTAGGTTTTACCCCAACAATGTTTTCATTAGTTTCGCTCACTCTCGAAATCAAGCATTTTACAGCAGGTTGGAGCAGCCTGTATCTCAGCACAGGAATAAGGTAGGGAAGAATTCAAATACTCATTTTGACTGCCTCCAGAAGTTAGATCAGATGGCAAATTGGATTTGGTGCTAGGTCTTTCCCTTTAGGTTTTACCCCAACAATGTTTTCATTAGTTTCGCTCACTCTCGAAATCAAGCATTTTACAGCAGGTTGGAGCAGCCTGTATCTCAGCACAGGAATAAGGTAGGGAAGAATTCTAAGGATCATTTTGACTGCCTCCAGAAGTTAGAGCAGATGGCAAATTGGATTTGGTGCTAGGTCTTTCCCTTTAGGTTTTACCCCAACAATGTTTTCATTAGTTTCGCTCACTCTCGAAATCAAGCATTTTACAGCAGGTTGGAGCAGCCTGTATCTCAGCACAGGAATAAGGTAGGGAAGAATTCTAAGGATCATTTTGACTGCCTCCAGAAGTTAGAGCAGATGGCAAATTGGATTTGGTGCTAGGTCTTTCCCTTTAGGTTTTACCCCAACAATGTTTTCATTAGTTTCGCTCACTCTCGAAATCAAGCATTTTACAGCAGGTTGGAGCAGCCTGTATCTCAGCACAGGAATAAGGTAGGGAAGAATTCTAAGGATCATTTTGACTGCCTCCAGAAGTTAGATCAGATGGCAAATTGGATTTGGTGCTAGGTCTTTCCCTTTAGGTTTTACCCCAACAATGTTTTCATTAGTTTCGCTCACTCTCGAAATCAAGCATTTTACAGCAGGTTGGAGCAGCCTGTATCTCAGCACAGGAATAAGGTAGGGAAGAATTCAAATACTCATTTTGACTGCCTCCAGAAGTTAGAGCAGATGGCAAATTGGATTTGGTGCTAGGCCTTTCCCTTTAGGTTTTACCCCAACAATGTTTTCATTAGTTTCGCTCACTCTCGAAATCAAGCATTTTACAGCAGGTTGGAGCAGCCTGTATCTCAGCACAGGAATAAGGTAGGGAAGAATTCAAATACTCATTTTGACTGCCTCCAGAAGTTAGATCAGATGGCAAATTGGATTTGGTGCTAGGTCTTTCCCTTTAGGTTTTACCCCAACAATGTTTTCATTGGTTTCGCTCACTCTCGAAATCAAGCATTTTACAGCAGGTTGGAGCAGCCTGTATCTCAGCACAGGAATAAGGTAGGGAAGAATTCAATTACTCATTTTGACTGCCTCCAGAAGTTAGATCAGATTGCCAATGGAATTTGGTGCTAGGTCTTTCCCTTTAGGTTTTACCCCAACAATGTTTTCATTAGTTTCGCTCACTCTCGAAATCAAGCATTTTACAGCAGGTTGGAGCAGCCTGTATCTCAGCACAGGAATAAGGTAGGGAAGAATTCTAAGGATCATTTTGACTGCCTCCAGAAGTTAGATCAGATGGCAAATTGGATTTGGTGCTAGGTCTTTCCCTTTAGGTTTTACCCCAACAATGTTTTCATTAGTTTCGCTCACTCTCGAAATCAAGCATTTTACAGCAGGTTGGAGCAGCCTGTATCTCAGCACAGGAATAAGGTAGGGAAGAATTCTAAGGATCATTTTGACTGCCTCCAGAAGTTAGATCAGATGGCAAATTGGATTTGGTGCTAGGTCTTTCCCTTTAGGTTTTACCCCAACAATGTTTTCATTAGTTTCGCTCACTCTCGAAATCAAGCATTTTACAGCAGGTTGGAGCAGCCTGTATCTCAGCACAGGAATAAGGTAGGGAAGAATTCTAAGGCTCATTTTGACTGCCTCCAGAAGTTAGATCAGATGGCAAATTGGATTTGGTGCTAGGTCTTTCCCTTTAGGTTTTACCCCAACAATGTTTTCATTAGTTTCGCTCACTCTCGAAATCAAGCATTTTACAGCAGGTTGGAGCAGCCTGTATCTCAGCACAGGAATAAGGTAGGGAAGAATTCAATTACTCATTTTGCCTGCCTCCAGAAGTTAGATCAGATTGCCAATGGAATTTGGTGCTAGGTCTTTCCCTTTAGGTTTTACCCCAACAATGTTTTCATTAGTTTCGCTCACTCTCGAAATCAAGCATTTTACAGCAGGTTGGAGCAGCCTGTATCTCAGCACAGGAATAAGGTAGGGAAGAATTCTAAGGATCATTTTGACTGCCTCCAGAAGTTAGATCAGATGGCAAATTGGATTTGGTGCTAGGTCTTTCCCTTTAGGTTTTACCCCAACAATGTTTTCATTAGTTTCGCTCACTCTCGAAATCAAGCATTTTACAGCAGGTTGGAGCAGCCTGTATCTCAGCACAGGAATAAGGTAGGGAAGAATTCTAAGGATCATTTTGACTGCCTCCAGAAGTTAGAGCAGATGGCAAATTGGATTTGGTGCTAGGTCTTTCCCTTTAGGTTTTACCCCAACAATGTTTTCATTAGTTTCGCTCACTCTCGAAATCAAGCATTTTACAGCAGGTTGGAGCAGCCTGTATCTCAGCACAGGAATAAGGTAGGGAAGAATTCTAAGGATCATTTTGACTGCCTCCAGAAGTTAGAGCAGATGGCAAATTGGATTTGGTGCTAGGTCTTTCCCTTTAGGTTTTACCCCAACAATGTTTTCATTAGTTTCGCTCACTCTCGAAATCAAGCATTTTACAGCAGGTTGGAGCAGCCTGTATCTCAGCACAGGAATAAGGTAGGGAAGAATTCAAATACTCATTTTGACTGCCTCCAGAAGTTAGATCAGATGGCCAATTGGATTTGGTGCTAGGTCTTTCCCTTTAGGTTTTACCCCAACAATGTTTTCATTAGTTTCGCTCACTCTCGAAATCAAGCATTTTACAGCAGGTTGGAGCAGCCTGTATCTCAGCACAGGAATAAGGTAGGGAAGAATTCTAAGGATCATTTTGACTGCCTCCAGAAGTTAGAGCAGATGGCAAATTGGATTTGGTGCTAGGTCTTTCCCTTTAGGTTTTACCCCAACAATGTTTTCATTAGTTTCGCTCACTCTCGAAATCAAGCATTTTACAGCAGGTTGGAGCAGCCTGTATCTCAGCACAGGAATAAGGTAGGGAAGAATTCAATTACTCATTTTGACTGCCTCCAGAGCTTAGATCAGATTGCCAATGGAATTTGGTGCTAGGTCTTTCCCTTTAGGTTTTACCCCAACAATGTTTTCATTAGTTTCGCTCACTCTCGAAATCAAGCATTTTACAGCAGGTTGGAGCAGCCTGTATCTCAGCACAGGAATAAGGTAGGGAAGAATTCTAAGGATCATTTTGACTGCCTCCAGAAGTTAGAGCAGATGGCAAATTGGATTTGGTGCTAGGTCTTTCCCTTTAGGTTTTACCCCAACAATGTTTTCATTAGTTTCGCTCACTCTCGAAATCAAGCATTTTACAGCAGGTTGGAGCAGCCTGTATCTCAGCACAGGAATAAGGTAGGGAAGAATTCTAAGGATCATTTTGACTGCCTCCAGAAGTTAGATCAGATGGCAAATTGGATTTGGTGCTAGGTCTTTCCCTTTAGGTTTTACCCCAACAATGTTTTCATTAGTTTCGCTCACTCTCGAAATCAAGCATTTTACAGCAGGTTGGAGCAGCCTGTATCTCAGCACAGGAATAAGGTAGGGAAGAATTCTAAGGATCATTTTGACTGCCTCCAGAAGTTAGAGCAGATGGCAAATTGGATTTGGTGCTAGGTCTTTCCCTTTAGGTTTTACCCCAACAATGTTTTCATTAGTTTCGCTCACTCTCGAAATCAAGCATTTTACAGCAGGTTGGAGCAGCCTGTATCTCAGCACAGGAATAAGGTAGGGAAGAATTCTAAGGATCATTTTGACTGCCTCCAGAAGTTAGATCAGATGGCCAATGGAATTTGGGGCTAGGTCTTTCCCTTTAGGTTTTACCCCAACAATGTTTTCATTAGTTTCGCTCACTCTCGAAATCAAGCATTTTACAGCAGGTTGGAGCAGCCTGTATCTCAGCACAGGAATAAGGTAGGGAAGAATTCTAAGGATCATTTTGACTGCCTCCAGAAGTTAGATCAGATGGCAAATTGGATTTGGTGCTAGGTCTTTCCCTTTAGGTTTTACCCCAACAATGTTTTCATTAGTTTCGCTCACTCTCGAAATCAAGCATTTTACAGCAGGTTGGAGCAGCCTGTATCTCAGCACAGGAATAAGGTAGGGAAGAATTCAAATACTCATTTTGACTGCCTCCAGAAGTTAGAGCAGATGGCAAATTGGATTTGGTGCTAGGTCTTTCCCTTTAGGTTTTACCCCAACAATGTTTTCATTAGTTTCGCTCACTCTCGAAATCAAGCATTTTACAGCAGGTTGGAGCAGCCTGTATCTCAGCACAGGAATAAGGTAGGGAAGAATTCAAATACTCATTTTGACTGCCTCCAGAAGTTAGATCAGATGGCCAATGGAATTTGGTGCTAGGTCTTTCCCTTTAGGTTTTACCCCAACAATGTTTTCATTAGTTTCGCTCACTCTCGAAATCAAGCATTTTACAGCAGGTTGGAGCAGCCTGTATCTCAGCACAGGAATAAGGTAGGGAAGAATTCTAAGGATCATTTTGACTGCCTCCAGAAGTTAGATCAGATGGCAAATTGGATTTGGTGCTAGGTCTTTCCCTTTAGGTTTTACCCCAACAATGTTTTCATTAGTTTCGCTCACTCTCGAAATCAAGCATTTTACAGCAGGTTGGAGCAGCCTGTATCTCAGCACAGGAATAAGGTAGGGAAGAATTCTAAGGATCATTTTGACTGCCTCCAGAAGTTAGATCAGATGGCCAATGGAATTTGGTGCTAGGTCTTTCCCTTTAGGTTTTACCCCAACAATGTTTTCATTAGTTTCGCTCACTCTCGAAATCAAGCATTTTACAGCAGGTTGGAGCAGCCTGTATCTCAGCACAGGAATAAGGTAGGGAAGAATTCAAATACTCATTTTGACTGCCTCCAGAAGTTAGATCAGGTGGCAAATTGGATTTGGTGCTAGGTCTTTCCCTTTAGGTTTTACCCCAACAATGTTTTCATTAGTTTCGCTCACTCTCGAAATCAAGCATTTTACAGCAGGTTGGAGCAGCCTGTATCTCAGCACAGGAATAAGGTAGGGAAGAATTCTAAGGATCATTTTGACTGCCTCCAGAAGTTAGATCAGATGGCAAATTGGATTTGGTGCTAGGTCTTTCCCTTTAGGTTTTACCCCAACAATGTTTTCATTAGTTTCGCTCACTCTCGAAATCAAGCATTTTACAGCAGGTTGGAGCAGCCTGTATCTCAGCACAGGAATAAGGTAGGGAAGAATTCAAATACTCATTTTGACTGCCTCCAGAAGTTAGATCAGATGGCAAATTGGATTTGGTGCTAGGTCTTTCCCTTTAGGTTTTACCCCAACAATGTTTTCATTAGTTTCGCTCACTCTCGAAATCAAGCATTTTACAGCAGGTTGGAGCAGCCTGTATCTCAGCACAGGAATAAGGTAGGGAAGAATTCAATTACTCATTTTGACTGCCTCCAGAAGTTAGATCAGATTGCCAATGGAATTTGGTGCTAGGTCTTTCCCTTTAGGTTTTACCCCAACAATGTTTTCATTAGTTTCGCTCACTCTCGAAATCAAGCATTTTACAGCAGGTTGGAGCAGCCTGTATCTCAGCACAGGAATAAGGTAGGGAAGAATTCAAATACTCATTTTGACTGCCTCCAGAAGTTAGATCAGGTGGCAAATTGGATTTGGTGCTAGGTCTTTCCCTTTAGGTTTTACCCCAACAATGTTTTCATTAGTTTCGCTCACTCTCGAAATCAAGCATTTTACAGCAGGTTGGAGCAGCCTGTATCTCAGCACAGGAATAAGGTAGGGAAGAATTCTAAGGATCATTTTGACTGCCTCCAGAAGTTAGATCAGATGGCAAATTGGATTTGGTGCTAGGTCTTTCCCTTTAGGTTTTACCCCAACAATGTTTTCATTAGTTTCGCTCACTCTCGAAATCAAGCATTTTACAGCAGGTTGGAGCAGCCTGTATCTCAGCACAGGAATAAGGTAGGGAAGAATTCAATTACTCATTTTGACTGCCTCCAGAAGTTAGATCAGATTGCCAATGGAATTTGGTGCTAGGTCTTTCCCTTTAGGTTTTACCCCAACAATGTTTTCATTAGTTTCGCTCACTCTCGAAATCAAGCATTTTACAGCAGGTTGGAGCAGCCTGTATCTCAGCACAGGAATAAGGTAGGGAAGAATTCTAAGGATCATTTTGACTGCCTCCAGAAGTTAGAGCAGATGGCAAATTGGATTTGGTGCTAGGTCTTTCCCTTTAGGTTTTACCCCAACAATGTTTTCATTAGTTTCGCTCACTCTCGAAATCAAGCATTTTACAGCAGGTTGGAGCAGCCTGTATCTCAGCACAGGAATAAGGTAGGGAAGAATTCTAAGGATCATTTTGACTGCCTCCAGAAGTTAGAGCAGATGGCAAATTGGATTTGGTGCTAGGTCTTTCCCTTTAGGTTTTACCCCAACAATGTTTTCATTAGTTTCGCTCACTCTCGAAATCAAGCATTTTACAGCAGGTTGGAGCAGCCTGTATCTCAGCACAGGAATAAGGTAGGGAAGAATTCTAAGGATCATTTTGACTGCCTCCAGAAGTTAGATCAGATGGCAAATTGGATTTGGTGCTAGGTCTTTCCCTTTAGGTTTTACCCCAACAATGTTTTCATTAGTTTCGCTCACTCTCGAAATCAAGCATTTTACAGCAGGTTGGAGCAGCCTGTATCTCAGCACAGGAATAAGGTAGGGAAGAATTCTAAGGATCATTTTGACTGCCTCCAGAAGTTAGATCAGATGGCAAATTGGATTTGGTGCTAGGTCTTTCCCTTTAGGTTTTACCCCAACAATGTTTTCATTAGTTTCGCTCACTGTCGAAATCAAGCATTTTACAGCAGGTTGGAGCAGCCTGTATCTCAGCACAGGAATAAGGTAGGGAAGAATTCAAATACTCATTTTGACTGCCTCCAGAAGTTAGATCAGATGGCAAATTGGATTTGGTGCTAGGTCTTTCCCTTTAGGTTTTACCCCAACAATGTTTTCATTAGTTTCGCTCACTCTCGAAATCAAGCATTTTACAGCAGGTTGGAGCAGCCTGTATCTCAGCACAGGAATAAGGTAGGGAAGAATTCAAATACTCATTTTGACTGCCTCCAGAAGTTAGATCAGATGGCCAATGCAATTTGGTGCTAGGTCTTTCCCTTTAGGTTTTACCCCAACAATGTTTTCATTAGTTTCGCTCACTCTCGAAATCAAGCATTTTACAGCAGGTTGGAGCAGCCTGTATCTCAGCACAGGAATAAGGTAGGGAAGAATTCAAATACTCATTTTGACTGCCTCCAGAAGTTAGATCAGATGGCCAATGGAATTTGGGGCTAGGTCTTTCCCTTTAGGTTTTACCCCAACAATGTTTTCATTAGTTTCGCTCACTCTCGAAATCAAGCATTTTACAGCAGGTTGGAGCAGCCTGTATCTCAGCACAGGAATAAGGTAGGGAAGAATTCTAAGGATCATTTTGACTGCCTCCAGAAGTTAGAGCAGATGGCAAATTGGATTTGGTGCTAGGTCTTTCCCTTTAGGTTTTACCCCAACAATGTTTTCATTAGTTTCGCTCACTCTCGAAATCAAGCATTTTACAGCAGGTTGGAGCAGCCTGTATCTCAGCACAGGAATAAGGTAGGGAAGAATTCAAATACTCATTTTGACTGCCTCCAGAAGTTAGATCAGATGGCCAATGGAATTTGGTGCTAGGTCTTTCCCTTTAGGTTTTACCCCAACAATGTTTTCATTAGTTTCGCTCACTCTCGAAATCAAGCATTTTACAGCAGGTTGGAGCAGCCTGTATCTCAGCACAGGAATAAGGTAGGGAAGAATTCAAATACTCATTTTGACTGCCTCCAGAAGTTAGATCAGGTGGCAAATTGGATTTGGTGCTAGGTCTTTCCCTTTAGGTTTTACCCCAACAATGTTTTCATTAGTTTCGCTCACTCTCGAAATCAAGCATTTTACAGCAGGTTGGAGCAGCCTGTATCTCAGCACAGGAATAAGGTAGGGAAGAATTCAAATACTCATTTTGACTGCCTCCAGAAGTTAGAGCAGATGGCAAATTGGATTTGGTGCTAGGTCTTTCCCTTTAGGTTTTACCCCAACAATGTTTTCATTAGTTTCGCTCACTCTCGAAATCAAGCATTTTACAGCAGGTTGGAGCAGCCTGTATCTCAGCACAGGAATAAGGTAAGGAAGAATTCAATTACTCATTTTGACTGCCTCCAGAAGTTAGATCAGATTGCCAATGGAATTTGGTGCTAGGTCTTTCCCTTTAGGTTTTACCCCAACAATGTTTTCATTAGTTTCGCTCACTCTCGAAATCAAGCATTTTACAGCAGGTTGGAGCAGCCTGTATCTCAGCACAGGAATAAGGTAGGGAAGAATTCTAAGGATCATTTTGACTGCCTCCAGAAGTTAGAGCAGATGGCAAATTGGATTTGGTGCTAGGTCTTTCCCTTTAGGTTTTACCCCAACAATGTTTTCATTAGTTTTGCTCACTCTCGAAATCAAGCATTTTACAGCAGGTTGGAGCAGCCTGTATCTCAGCACAGGAATAAGGTAGGGAAGAATTCTAAGGATCATTTTGACTGCCTCCAGAAGTTAGAGCAGATGGCAAATTGGATTTGGTGCTAGGTCTTTCCCTTTAGGTTTTACCCCAACAATGTTTTCATTAGTTTCGCTCACTCTCGAAATCAAGCATTTTACAGCAGGTTGGAGCAGCCTGTATCTCAGCACAGGAATAAGGTAGGGAAGAATTCAAATACTCATTTTGACTGCCTCCAGAAGTTAGATCAGATGGCAAATTGGATTTGGTGCTAGGTCTTTCCCTTTAGGTTTTACCCCAACAATGTTTTCATTAGTTTCGCTCACTCTCGAAATCAAGCATTTTACAGCAGGTTGGAGCAGCCTGTATCTCAGCACAGGAATAAGGTAGGGAAGAATTCAATTACTCATTTTGACTGCCTCCAGAAGTTAGATCAGATTGCCAATGGAATTTGGTGCTAGGTCTTTCCCTTTAGGTTTTACCCCAACAATGTTTTCATTAGTTTCGCTCACTCTCGAAATCAAGCATTTTACAGCAGGTTGGAGCAGCCTATATCTCAGCACAGGAATAAGGTAGGGAAGAATTCTAAGGATCATTTTGACTGCCTCCAGAAGTTAGAGCAGATGGCAAATTGGATTTGGTGCTAGGTCTTTCCCTTTAGGTTTTACCCCAACAATGTTTTCATTAGTTTCGCTCACTCTCGAAATCAAGCATTTTACAGCAGGTTGGAGCAGCCTGTATCTCAGCACAGGAATAAGGTAGGGAAGAATTCTAAGGATGATTTTGACTGCCTCCAGAAGTTAGATCAGATGGCAAATTGGATTTGGTGCTAGGTCTTTCCCTTTAGGTTTTACCCCAACAATGTTTTCATTAGTTTCGCTCACTCTCGAAATCAAGCATTTTACAGCAGGTTGGAGCAGCCTGTATCTCAGCACAGGAATAAGGTAGGGAAGAATTCAAATACTCATTTTGACTGCCTCCAGAAGTTAGATCAGGTGGCAAATTGGATTTGGTGCTAGGTCTTTCCCTTTAGGTTTTACCCCAACAATGTTTTCATTAGTTTCGCTCACTCTCGAAATCAAGCATTTTACAGCAGGTTGGAGCAGCCTGTATCTCAGCACAGGAATAAGGTAGGGAAGAATTCAAATACTCATTTTGACTGCCTCCAGAAGTTAGATCAGATGGCAAATTGGATTTGGTGCTAGGTCTTTCCCTTTAGGTTTTACCCCAACAATGTTTTCATTAGTTTCGCTCACTCTCGAAATCAAGCATTTTACAGCAGGTTGGAGCAGCCTGTATCTCAGCACAGGAATAAGGTAGGGAAGAATTCAATTACTCATTTTGACTGCCTCCAGAAGTTAGATCAGATTGCCAATGGAATTTGGTGCTAGGTCTTTCCCTTTAGGTTTTACCCCAACAATGTTTTCATTAGTTTCGCTCACTCTCGAAATCAAGCATTTTACAGCAGGTTGGAGCAGCCTGTATCTCAGCACAGGAATAAGGTAGGGAAGAATTCTAAGGATCATTTTGACTGCCTCCAGAAGTTAGATCAGATGGCAAATTGGATTTGGTGCTAGGTCTTTCCCTTTAGGTTTTACCCCAACAATGTTTTCATTAGTTTTGCTCACTCTCGAAATCAAGCATTTTACAGCAGGTTGGAGCAGCCTGTATCTCAGCACAGGAATAAGGTAGGGAAGAATTCTAAGGATCATTTTGACTGCCTCCAGAAGTTAGAGCAGATGGCAAATTGGATTTGGTGCTAGGTCTTTCCCTTTAGGTTTTACCCCAACAATGTTTTCATTAGTTTCGCTCACTCTCGAAATCAAGCATTTTACAGCAGGTTGGAGCAGCCTGTATCTCAGCACAGGAATAAGGTAGGGAAGAATTCAAATACTCATTTTGACTGCCTCCAGAAGTTAGATCAGATGGCAAATTGGATTTGGTGCTAGGTCTTTCCCTTTAGGTTTTACCCCAACAATGTTTTCATTAGTTTCGCTCACTCTCGAAATCAAGCATTTTACAGCAGGTTGGAGCAGCCTGTATCTCAGCACAGGAATAAGGTAGGGAAGAATTCAATTACTCATTTTGACTGCCTCCAGAAGTTAGATCAGATTGCCAATGGAATTTGGTGCTAGGTCTTTCCCTTTAGGTTTTACCCCAACAATGTTTTCATTAGTTTCGCTCACTCTCGAAATCAAGCATTTTACAGCAGGTTGGAGCAGCCTATATCTCAGCACAGGAATAAGGTAGGGAAGAATTCTAAGGATCATTTTGACTGCCTCCAGAAGTTAGAGCAGATGGCAAATTGGATTTGGTGCTAGGTCTTTCCCTTTAGGTTTTACCCCAACAATGTTTTCATTAGTTTCGCTCACTCTCGAAATCAAGCATTTTACAGCAGGTTGGAGCAGCCTGTATCTCAGCACAGGAATAAGGTAGGGAAGAATTCAATTACTCATTTTGACTGCCTCCAGAACTTAGATCAGATTGCCAATGGAATTTGGTGCTAGGTCTTTCCCTTTAGGTTTTACCCCAACAATGTTTTCATTAGTTTCGCTCACTCTCGAAATCAAGCATTTTACAGCAGGTTGGAGCAGCCTGTATCTCAGCACAGGAATAAGGTAGGGAAGAATTCAAATACTCATTTTGACTGCCTCCAGAAGTTAGATCAGGTGGCAAATTGGATTTGGTGCTAGGTCTTTCCCTTTAGGTTTTACCCCAACAATGTTTTCATTAGTTTCGCTCACTCTCGAAATCAAGCATTTTACAGCAGGTTGGAGCAGCCTGTATCTCAGCACAGGAATAAGGTAGGGAAGAATTCTAAGGATGATTTTGACTGCCTCCAGAAGTTAGATCAGATGGCAAATTGGATTTGGTGCTAGGTCTTTCCCTTTAGGTTTTACCCCAACAATGTTTTCATTAGTTTCGCTCACTCTCGAAATCAAGCATTTTACAGCAGGTTGGAGCAGCCTGTATCTCAGCACAGGAATAAGGTAGGGAAGAATTCAATTACTCATTTTGACTGCCTCCAGAAGTTAGATCAGATTGCCAATGGAATTTGGTGCTAGGTCTTTCCCTTTAGGTTTTACCCCAACAATGTTTTCATTAGTTTCGCTCACTCTCGAAATCAAGCATTTTACAGCAGGTTGGAGCAGCCTGTATCTCAGCACAGGAATAAGGTAGGGAAGAATTCTAAGGATCATTTTGACTGCCTCCAGAAGTTAGAGCAGATGGCAAATTGGATTTGGTGCTAGGTCTTTCCCTTTAGGTTTTACCCCAACAATGTTTTCATTAGTTTCGCTCACTCTCGAAATCAAGCATTTTACAGCAGGTTGGAGCAGCCTGTATCTCAGCACAGGAATAAGGTAGGGAAGAATTCTAAGGATCATTTTGACTGCCTCCAGAAGTTAGAGCAGATGGCAAATTGGATTTGGTGCTAGGTCTTTCCCTTTAGGTTTTACCCCAACAATGTTTTCATTAGTTTCGCTCACTCTCGAAATCAAGCATTTTACAGCAGGTTGGAGCAGCCTGTATCTCAGCACAGGAATAAGGTAGGGAAGAATTCTAAGGATCATTTTGACTGCCTCCAGAAGTTAGATCAGATGGCAAATTGGATTTGGTGCTAGGTCTTTCCCTTTAGGTTTTACCCCAACAATGTTTTCATTAGTTTCGCTCACTCTCGAAATCAAGCATTTTACAGCAGGTTGGAGCAGCCTGTATCTCAGCACAGGAATAAGGTAGGGAAGAATTCTAAGGATCATTTTGACTGCCTCCAGAAGTTAGATCAGATGGCAAATTGGATTTGGTGCTAGGTCTTTCCCTTTAGGTTTTACCCCAACAATGTTTTCATTAGTTTCGCTCACTGTCGAAATCAAGCATTTTACAGCAGGTTGGAGCAGCCTGTATCTCAGCACAGGAATAAGGTAGGGAAGAATTCAAATACTCATTTTGACTGCCTCCAGAAGTTAGATCAGATGGCAAATTGGATTTGGTGCTAGGTCTTTCCCTTTAGGTTTTACCCCAACAATGTTTTCATTAGTTTCGCTCACTCTCGAAATCAAGCATTTTACAGCAGGTTGGAGCAGCCTGTATCTCAGCACAGGAATAAGGTAGGGAAGAATTCAAATACTCATTTTGACTGCCTCCAGAAGTTAGATCAGATGGCCAATGGAATTTGGTGCTAGGTCTTTCCCTTTAGGTTTTACCCCAACAATGTTTTCATTAGTTTCGCTCACTCTCGAAATCAAGCATTTTACAGCAGGTTGGAGCAGCCTGTATCTCAGCACAGGAATAAGGTAGGGAAGAATTCAAATACTCATTTTGACTGCCTCCAGAAGTTAGATCAGATGGCCAATGGAATTTGGTGCTAGGTCTTTCCCTTTAGGTTTTACCCCAACAATGTTTTCATTAGTTTCGCTCACTCTCGAAATCAAGCATTTTACAGCAGGTTGGAGCAGCCTGTATCTCAGCACAGGAATAAGGTAGGGAAGAATTCAAATACTCATTTTGACTGCCTCCAGAAGTTAGATCAGATGGCCAATGGAATTTGGGGCTAGGTCTTTCCCTTTAGGTTTTACCCCAACAATGTTTTCATTAGTTTCGCTCACTCTCGAAATCAAGCATTTTACAGCAGGTTGGAGCAGCCTGTATCTCAGCACAGGAATAAGGTAGGGAAGAATTCTAAGGATCATTTTGACTGCCTCCAGAAGTTAGAGCAGATGGCAAATTGGATTTGGTGCTAGGTCTTTCCCTTTAGGTTTTACCCCAACAATGTTTTCATTAGTTTCGCTCACTCTCGAAATCAAGCATTTTACAGCAGGTTGGAGCAGCCTGTATCTCAGCACAGGAATAAGGTAGGGAAGAATTCAAATACTCATTTTGACTGCCTCCAGAAGTTAGATCAGATGGCCAATGGAATTTGGTGCTAGGTCTTTCCCTTTAGGTTTTACCCCAACAATGTTTTCATTAGTTTCGCTCACTCTCGAAATCAAGCATTTTACAGCAGGTTGGAGCAGCCTGTATCTCAGCACAGGAATAAGGTAGGGAAGAATTCAAATACTCATTTTGACTGCCTCCAGAAGTTAGATCAGATGGCAAATTGGATTTGGTGCTAGGTCTTTCCCTTTAGGTTTTACCCCAACAATGTTTTCATTAGTTTCGCTCACTCTCGAAATCAAGCATTTTACAGCAGGTTGGAGCAGCCTGTATCTCAGCACAGGAATAAGGTAGGGAATTATTCAATTACTCATTTTGACTGCCTCCAGAAGTTAGATCAGATTGCCAATGGAATTTGGTGCTAGGTCTTTCCCTTTAGGTTTTACCCCAACAATGTTTTCATTAGTTTCGCTCACTCTCGAAATCAAGCATTTTACAGCAGGTTGGAGCAGCCTGTATCTCAGCACAGGAATAAGGTAGGGAAGAATTCTAAGGATCATTTTGACTGCCTCCAGAAGTTAGATCAGATGGCAAATTGGATTTGGTGCTAGGTCTTTCCCTTTAGGTTTTACCCCAACAATGTTTTCATTAGTTTTGCTCACTCTCGAAATCAAGCATTTTACAGCAGGTTGGAGCAGCCTGTATCTCAGCACAGGAATAAGGTAGGGAAGAATTCTAAGGATCATTTTGACTGCCTCCAGAAGTTAGAGCAGATGGCAAATTGGATTTGGTGCTAGGTCTTTCCCTTTAGGTTTTACCCCAACAATGTTTTCATTAGTTTCGCTCACTCTCGAAATCAAGCATTTTACAGCAGGTTGGAGCAGCCTGTATCTCAGCACAGGAATAAGGTAGGGAAGAATTCAAATACTCATTTTGACTGCCTCCAGAAGTTAGATCAGATGGCAAATTGGATTTGGTGCTAGGTCTTTCCCTTTAGGTTTTACCCCAACAATGTTTTCATTAGTTTCGCTCACTCTCGAAATCAAGCATTTTACAGCAGGTTGGAGCAGCCTGTATCTCAGCACAGGAATAAGGTAGGGAAGAATTCAATTACTCATTTTGACTGCCTCCAGAAGTTAGATCAGATTGCCAATGGAATTTGGTGCTAGGTCTTTCCCTTTAGGTTTTACCCCAACAATGTTTTCATTAGTTTCGCTCACTCTCGAAATCAAGCATTTTACAGCAGGTTGGAGCAGCCTGTATCTCAGCACAGGAATAAGGTAGGGAAGAATTCTAAGGATCATTTTGACTGCCTCCAGAAGTTAGATCAGATGGCAAATTGGATTTGGTGCTAGGTCTTTCCCTTTAGGTTTTACCCCAACAATGTTTTCATTAGTTTCGCTCACTCTCGAAATCAAGCATTTTACAGCAGGTTGGAGCAGCCTGTATCTCAGCACAGGAATAAGGTAGGGAAGAATTCTAAGGATGATTTTGACTGCCTCCAGAAGTTAGATCAGATGGCAAATTGGATTTGGTGCTAGGTCTTTCCCTTTAGGTTTTACCCCAACAATGTTTTCATTAGTTTCGCTCACTCTCGAAATCAAGCATTTTACAGCAGGTTGGAGCAGCCTGTATCTCAGCACAGGAATAAGGTAGGGAAGAATTCTAAGGATCATTTTGACTGCCTCCAGAAGTTAGATCAGATGGCAAATTGGATTTGGTGCTAGGTCTTTCCCTTTAGGTTTTACCCCAACAATGTTTTCATTAGTTTCGCTCACTCTCGAAATCAAGCATTTTACAGCAGGTTGGAGCAGCCTGTATCTCAGCACAGGAATAAGGTAGGGAAGAATTCAAATACTCATTTTGACTGCCTCCAGAAGTTAGATCAGATGGCAAATTGGATTTGGTGCTAGGTCTTTCCCTTTAGGTTTTACCCCAACAATGTTTTCATTAGTTTCGCTCACTCTCGAAATCAAGCATTTTACAGCAGGTTGGAGCAGCCTGTATCTCAGCACAGGAATAAGGTAGGGAAGAATTCAAATACTCATTTTGACTGCCTCCAGAAGTTAGATCAGATGGCAAATTGGATTTGGTGCTAGGTCTTTCCCTTTAGGTTTTACCCCAACAATGTTTTCATTAGTTTCGCTCACTCTCGAAATCAAGCATTTTACAGCAGGTTGGCAGCCTGTATCTCAGCACAGGAATAAGGTAGGGAAGAATTCAATTACTCATTTTGACTGCCTCCAGAAGTTAGATCAGATTGCCAATGGAATTTGGTGCTAGGTCTTTCCCTTTAGGTTTTACCCCAACAATGTTTTCATTAGTTTCGCTCACTCTCGAAATCAAGCATTTTACAGCAGGTTGGAGCAGCCTGTATCTCAGCACAGGAATAAGGTAGGGAAGAATTCTAAGGATCATTTTGACTGCCTCCAGAAGTTAGATCAGATGGCAAATTGGATTTGGTGCTAGGTCTTTCCCTTTAGGTTTTACCCCAACAATGTTTTCATTAGTTTTGCTCACTCTCGAAATCAAGCATTTTACAGCAGGTTGGAGCAGCCTGTATCTCAGCACAGGAATAAGGTAGGGAAGAATTCTAAGGATCATTTTGACTGCCTCCAGAAGTTAGAGCAGATGGCAAATTGGATTTGGTGCTAGGTCTTTCCCTTTAGGTTTTACCCCAACAATGTTTTCATTAGTTTCGCTCACTCTCGAAATCAAGCATTTTACAGCAGCTTGGAGCAGCCTGTATCTCAGCACAGGAATAAGGTAGGGAAGAATTCAAATACTCATTTTGACTGCCTCCAGAAGTTAGATCAGATGGCAAATTGGATTTGGTGCTAGGTCTTTCCCTTTAGGTTTTACCCCAACAATGTTTTCATTAGTTTCGCTCACTCTCGAAATCAAGCATTTTACAGCAGGTTGGAGCAGCCTGTATCTCAGCACAGGAATAAGGTAGGGAAGAATTCAATTACTCATTTTGACTGCCTCCAGAAGTTAGATCAGATTGCCAATGGAATTTGGTGCTAGGTCTTTCCCTTTAGGTTTTACCCCAACAATGTTTTCATTAGTTTCGCTCACTCTCGAAATCAAGCATTTTACAGCAGGTTGGAGCAGCCTATATCTCAGCACAGGAATAAGGTAGGGAAGAATTCTAAGGATCATTTTGACTGCCTCCAGAAGTTAGAGCAGATGGCAAATTGGATTTGGTGCTAGGTCTTTCCCTTTAGGTTTTACCCCAACAATGTTTTCATTAGTTTCGCTCACTCTCGAAATCAAGCATTTTACAGCAGGTTGGAGCAGCCTGTATCTCAGCACAGGAATAAGGTAGGGAAGAATTCTAAGGATCATTTTGACTGCCTCCAGAAGTTAGAGCAGATGGCAAATTGGATTTGGTGCTAGGTCTTTCCCTTTAGGTTTTACCCCAACAATGTTTTCATTAGTTTCGCTCACTCTCGAAATCAAGCATTTTACAGCAGGTTGGAGCAGCCTGTATCTCAGCACAGGAATAAGGTAGGGAAGAATTCAAATACTCATTTTGACTGCCTCCAGAAGTTAGATCAGATGGCAAATTGGATTTGGTGCTAGGTCTTTCCCTTTAGGTTTTACCCCAACAATGTTTTCATTAGTTTCGCTCACTCTCGAAATCAAGCATTTTACAGCAGGTTGGAGCAGCCTGTATCTCAGCACAGGAATAAGGTAGGGAAGAATTCAAATACTCATTTTGACTGCCTCCAGAAGTTAGATCAGATGGCCAATGGAATTTGGTGCTAGGTCTTTCCCTTTAGGTTTTACCCCAACAATGTTTTCATTAGTTTCGCTCACTCTCGAAATCAAGCATTTTACAGCAGGTTGGAGCAGCCTGTATCTCAGCACAGGAATAAGGTAGGGAAGAATTCTAAGGATCATTTTGACTGCCTCCAGAAGTTAGAGCAGATGGCAAATTGGATTTGGTGCTAGGTCTTTCCCTTTAGGTTTTACCCCAACAATGTTTTCATTAGTTTCGCTCACTCTCGAAATCAAGCATTTTACAGCAGGTTGGAGCAGCCTGTATCTCAGCACAGGAATAAGGTAGGGAAGAATTCAAATACTCATTTTGACTGCCTCCAGAAGTTAGATCAGATGGCCAATGGAATTTGGGGCTAGGTCTTTCCCTTTAGGTTTTACCCCAACAATGTTTTCATTAGTTTCGCTCACTCTCGAAATCAAGCATTTTACAGCAGGTTGGAGCAGCCTGTATCTCAGCACAGGAATAAGGTAGGGAAGAATTCTAAGGATCATTTTGACTGCCTCCAGAAGTTAGATCAGATGGCAAATTGGATTTGGTGCTAGGTCTTTCCCTTTAGGTTTTACCCCAACAATGTTTTCATTAGTTTTGCTCACTCTCGAAATCAAGCATTTTACAGCAGGTTGGAGCAGCCTGTATCTCAGCACAGGAATAAGGTAGGGAAGAATTCTAAGGATCATTTTGACTGCCTCCAGAAGTTAGAGCAGATGGCAAATTGGATTTGGTGCTAGGTCTTTCCCTTTAGGTTTTACCCCAACAATGTTTTCATTAGTTTCGCTCACTCTCGAAATCAAGCATTTTACAGCAGGTTGGAGCAGCCTGTATCTCAGCACAGGAATAAGGTAGGGAAGAATTCAAATACTCATTTTGACTGCCTCCAGAAGTTAGATCAGATGGCAAATTGGATTTGGTGCTAGGTCTTTCCCTTTAGGTTTTACCCCAACAATGTTTTCATTAGTTTCGCTCACTCTCGAAATCAAGCATTTTACAGCAGGTTGGAGCAGCCTGTATCTCAGCACAGGAATAAGGTAGGGAAGAATTCTAAGGATCATTTTGACTGCCTCCAGAAGTTAGATCAGATGGCCAATGGAATTTGGTGCTAGGTCTTTCCCTTTAGGTTTTACCCCAACAATGTTTTCATTAGTTTCGCTCACTCTCGAAATCAAGCATTTTACAGCAGCTTGGAGCAGCCTGTATCTCAGCACAGGAATAAGGTAGGGAAGAATTCAAATACTCATTTTGACTGCCTCCAGAAGTTAGATCAGATGGCAAATTGGATTTGGTGCTAGGTCTTTCCCTTTAGGTTTTACCCCAACAATGTTTTCATTAGTTTCGCTCACTCTCGAAATCAAGCATTTTACAGCAGGTTGGAGCAGCCTGTATCTCAGCACAGGAATAAGGTAGGGAAGAATTCAAATACTCATTTTGACTGCCTCCAGAAGTTAGATCAGATGGCAAATTGGATTTGGTGCTAGGTCTTTCCCTTTAGGTTTTACCCCAACAATGTTTTCATTAGTTTCGCTCACTCTCGAAATCAAGCATTTTACAGCAGGTTGGAGCAGCCTGTATCTCAGCACAGGAATAAGGTAGGGAAGAATTCAATTACTCATTTTGACTGCCTCCAGAAGTTAGATCAGATTGCCAATGGAATTTGGTGCTAGGTCTTTCCCTTTAGGTTTTACCCCAACAATGTTTTCATTAGTTTCGCTCACTCTCGAAATCAAGCATTTTACAGCAGGTTGGAGCAGCCTGTATCTCAGCACAGGAATAAGGTAGGGAAGAATTCTAAGGATCATTTTGACTGCCTCCAGAAGTTAGATCAGATGGCAAATTGGATTTGGTGCTAGGTCTTTCCCTTTAGGTTTTACCCCAACAATGTTTTCATTAGTTTTGCTCACTCTCGAAATCAAGCATTTTACAGCAGGTTGGAGCAGCCTGTATCTCAGCACAGGAATAAGGTAGGGAAGAATTCTAAGGATCATTTTGACTGCCTCCAGAAGTTAGAGCAGATGGCAAATTGGATTTGGTGCTAGGTCTTTCCCTTTAGGTTTTACCCCAACAATGTTTTCATTAGTTTCGCTCACTCTCGAAATCAAGCATTTTACAGCAGGTTGGAGCAGCCTGTATCTCAGCACAGGAATAAGGTAGGGAAGAATTCTAAGGATCATTTTGACTGCCTCCAGAAGTTAGATCAGATGGCAAATTGGATTTGGTGCTAGGTCTTTCCCTTTAGGTTTTACCCCAACAATGTTTTCATTAGTTTCGCTCACTCTCGAAATCAAGCATTTTACAGCAGGTTGGAGCAGCCTGTATCTCAGCACAGGAATAAGGTAGGGAAGAATTCAAATACTCATTTTGACTGCCTCCAGAAGTTAGATCAGATGGCAAATTGGATTTGGTGCTAGGTCTTTCCCTTTAGGTTTTACCCCAACAATGTTTTCATTAGTTTCGCTCACTCTCGAAATCAAGCATTTTACAGCAGGTTGGAGCAGCCTGTATCTCAGCACAGGAATAAGGTAGGGAAGAATTCAAATACTCATTTTGACTGCCTCCAGAAGTTAGATCAGATGGCCAATGGAATTTGGTGCTAGGTCTTTCCCTTTAGGTTTTACCCCAACAATGTTTTCATTAGTTTCGCTCACTCTCGAAATCAAGCATTTTACAGCAGGTTGGAGCAGCCTGTATCTCAGCACAGGAATAAGGTAGGGAAGAATTCTAAGGATCATTTTGACTGCCTCCAGAAGTTAGAGCAGATGGCAAATTGGATTTGGTGCTAGGTCTTTCCCTTTAGGTTTTACCCCAACAATGTTTTCATTAGTTTCGCTCACTCTCGAAATCAAGCATTTTACAGCAGGTTGGAGCAGCCTGTATCTCAGCACAGGAATAAGGTAGGGAAGAATTCAAATACTCATTTTGACTGCCTCCAGAAGTTAGATCAGATGGCCAATGGAATTTGGTGCTAGGTCTTTCCCTTTAGGTTTTACCCCAACAATGTTTTCATTAGTTTCGCTCACTCTCGAAATCAAGCATTTTACAGCAGGTTGGAGCAGCCTGTATCTCAGCACAGTAATAAGGTAGGGAAGAATTCAAATACTCATTTTGACTGCCTCCAGAAGTTAGATCAGATGGCAAATTGGATTTGGTGCTAGGTCTTTCCCTTTAGGTTTTACCCCAACAATGTTTTCATTAGTTTCGCTCACTCTC